>NC_034609.1:48139245-48148677 GCF_900095145.1 Mus pahari
GCTGTCCTGGAACTCACTTTGTAGACCAAGCTGGCCTCAAACTCAGAAATCCACCTGCCTCTGCCTCCTGAGTGCTGGGATTAAAGGTGTGCGACACCACCGCCCCGCAAGAGCACATTCTTATAATATTTCTGTTTTTTTTTAATGAAACCAAAATTCTAGAAGTTTTTTAAAATGTCACTATATAAATCTGATGACCTGAGTTCAGTCCCTGGCAAATTCACCTCCTCTCCACATTAGTTGTATAGCACACAGACCCAACCCTGCAGCCAAATAGATGTAAGAAATTGCACATGCACACATATACACATACACACATACTCACACACACATACACATACTCATACATAACACAATACACACATGTACACTACCCACATACAAATATATACTTACATATACACCCACCCCCACACATACATATACACACATTAACACATATAAACCCCAAATACACACACACATACACACAATACATACTTATATACCCCCACATACAAATATACACTCATACATGCACGCACATACACCCCCCACATACACACATATACACATACATACATATATACATATATCTCATACACATACACACACATATACACCCACCCACATACACACATATACATACACACTCACATACACACATATACACCCCCCACATGCACACATATGCATATACATACACATACAAACACTCACACATACACACATACACCCCCCTCACATACACACACCACCCCCTCACCCCCCCACACACACTTGACCCAAAAACTGCATGTAGAAAAGAAGAAAAAAAAGCAAAAAACTTGAAAATACAAATAGGGACTTTTTTTGTGTTTGGGGAGCTGAGGCAGGAGAATTACTTTGAGTTCAAGGCCACCTTGGGATACATAATGAGATTTAAGCCAGCCTGGGTTAATAGGGTAAGATACTTCTTTGAAAACTCCAAACCAAACCAAACCACCCCTAAATATAGCTAGGGTAAGTTTTAAAGGAGTTTTATTTTTGACAATTATGGTAAAAGGTACTACACACAAATGAGAATGAGAAAGAAAACGCCTAAAGTGATTGTTGTTAGACAACCTTATCTTTTTTAAAAAAAGATTTATTTATTTACTTACTATTTATGTTCATGTATATGAGCACACTGTAGCTGTACAGATGGTTGTGAGCCTTTATGTGGTTGTTGGGAATTATATTAGGACCTCTGCTTGCTTTGGTCAACCCCATTTGCTCCAGTTGGCCCCGTTCGCTCAGGCCCAGAGATTTATTTATTATTAAATCTAAGTACACTGTCGCTGTCTTTGGACGTACCAGATCTCCTTATGGGTGGTTGTGAGCCACCATATGGTTCCTGGGATTTGAACTCAGGACCTTCGGAAGAGCAGTCAGTGCTCTTACCTGCTGAGCCATCTCGCCAGCCCTAGACAACCTTATCTAACTCAGAAGATACATGAGACTGTAAATCCACTTCTCAGTGGACTTAACGGGTCCAGCCGTTCACATTCCCCAGGATTCTTCAGTCATCTGTCAATGCTTTGTGTGTTCTTGGTGATCTTCTTTCTCCTCTTCTCTAGGAAGTCCTCAGCAGGGGCTCCACCGTGGATTTGCCCTTACAGACTTCTGAACTCACAATACATTTTTTTTAAAAAAATATGTATTTTATTTATTTTTATTTTCTGTGTTTGGGTGTTTTATCTGCGTGTAAGTCTCAGTACCGTGTGCACGCGGTACCTTTGGGGGACAGGAAATGACATTGGAACCCCTGCAACTGGAGTTACAGTTGTCACTGCCATGTGCGTGGTAGAAAGCTAATCCAGCTCTCTGGAAGAGTAGCCTGTGCCCTTAACCCCGAGCATCTCTCCAGCCCCCTGGCCATATTTATGTCTCTGTGTATCTCCCTAAGAGCTGAGGACCACACAGACTTGGCCCAGGACCTGAGTGTGTTGCCACAGTACCCAGTGTACAATTGACTTTGACCTCTCTATAACCCGAAGAGAATCCCATGAGCCTCTCCAGGCCTCCCAGGAAAGGTGTTGAAACACAAAGGGAACACTAGCAACCCTGCCTGAGCTTTTTTTCTGAGACAGGATTTCTTGTAGCCCAGGCTGGCCTTAGACCTCCTTTGTAGCTGAAGGTGACTTTAAACTGATCTTTTGCCTTCATCTCCTGAAAGCTGACCTACAGGTGTGTACGTCACTGTGCCTGGCTTATGTAGCACTGGAGATGGAGCCCAGGGCTTTGTCAGACTTTCTAGTGTTAAGCCTTGCTTGGGATGGATCACCTCGGAAGGGAGTTGTCTCCCAAGCCTCAGGATATAAAAATATCCCAACAGGATGGGGTGACCTGGGCTCCAGCCAGATGGCTCAGATGATGGGGACCTGGCTGAGCATGTCCCCACCACCTGTCCCGGCATCAGGCTACAGTTCAAGTCCATGACACGAAGCTGCCTAGGGATGTGTGGCGTAGCTGACTCTGACCTGCACTTGTGTCCCAGTGTCATCCTTGGTCATATCTGAGACCTTTCCCAAGTGATTAAGAAACCCCCCAACAACCAGACAAAACCACTGTGGTAAACCGAGGCAGAGAGGGGCTAACAGAACTTTGAGTATTGCATCTCTGTGCAGACTACAGTTCAGAAACCCTCCCCCAACAGCCTTAGCCATTTGATGCCGTCCACCCATTCTAGGCTGGAGAGATGGCTCAGCTGTTAAAGGCTAGGCTCACAACCAAAAATATAAAAGGAAGTGTCTGGCAGAGCCAGGAGATGATCCTGCACTTGGGAGTGGAGTGGGTTCCGGGGAAGGGTCTAGAGTCCCACAGCCTCCTCCACTGCATCATGTTCATCTTCCAAGGACAATGCTACAGAACGGCTGCTTCTGCGCTGTGTTAGCTCAACCGGGCGTGGTGTCCTTAGGTGTGGCTGTAGCTGATGCTGTTCTAAGCGAGAAGCCACTTCCCTTTTTTCAGGCATTCACAGATGAGAGTCTTCAGGCTGTCGGTGCTGTTTCCTGGGTTGAGGATAGATTACTCTTCTCCAACTCATTCAAGTTTATTTTATTTTTAAAAGAAACAATCTCCGCTAGGTGATTAAATTTCGCAGAATTGTTTAGGCCTTTGCCATTGTTCTCTGTTGAGTTGCTTTCTTACACCAGCTGGACACTGGAGCAGGGAATGCCCTGGGCTATCTGTCTTGCTGGACCAAGGATGCACAGGACCCTTGAGGGATAATAAATCTGCCTCCGATAACAATCCCAATTTAGCTAGCACACTCCCACAGGCTTCAGCTGGAGGCTGCTGGGATGAAGAGGGCATGAGGCTTCTCAAAGAGTTTAGTCCCCAGGAGGAAAGTGAATTTATCACCTGCCAGGCCTGGCTCTCTCCACCCACCTTGTCTCCTCCCACCCACTGTGGGACACAGTACGGGGAGGGGATGCTATGTAGGAAAATGCAGGATATGCATGACTGCTGTATAGCCTATGGGTCTCACTATGAGAAGCAAATACATGCCATCATTGCCTAGCTCAGACAGTGCATCCGGCTGCCTGGGCACCTGCCTTCCAGCAGCCTGATTGCCTGGGTCTGAAGCTGTGGGTTACAGTGACCGATCTCATCCAGGGGCACCTGCTGAAGTTTCCAGGTGCTTGCGCTTCAGGACAAAGGGCTGCGCCAGGATCAAACTGGGAGAAGTGGATATGGTTCGCACCCGAGGGGCAGGCACCCGAGGGGCAGTTGGTAACGGCACCTGCCTGATGACCTGAACCCTTACAAGGAACTCCTGTGTTAGAAGAAGAGAGCTGTCTTCTGAGAGCTGTTCTCTGACCTCCACATGCATGTTGTATTGTGTACGTGCCTTGACAGTCCCAAAATGAATGAATGAATGAATGAAAAGAAACAGAGGGAAGGAAAGATGGCACACCTGTGAAAATGGGAACAAACTGAAGAAAAGCAGCAGCCACAATGCTCATGACTGTCCCTAGGTCATGCTTTTTGTGTGGCTGCTCACATGACACGTTGTTGGCACATGCTCTGTTTGCCATGTGGCATGTAGGTGGGGATGGGTTTCTGGTCTTTTAGTGTCAACTGGCTCCTTTCATATGTTCTTCTCCAGACCTTACTCTCCGGGCACGCATGCTGCTGTGCCTCTTACAAGACCCCCAGCAAGCTCTAGGCCCCTGCCCCAGTTGTCTGTAAAGGTGAAATAAATACAACAAGCTTGATCCGGGTAGAGCAAGCGGTACCTGGCTCGTAGGAGGTGCTCAGCAAGGGTAAACTGTTATCTAACAATGCCTAAGAGAGTCCTGTGTCCTCAACACGATTTTCAAAATTCATTGAATTAGAAAAGAGTTGTAGGTTTTGTCCTCTGAGCTCCTGGCTTCTGGCTGCAGAGGCGCACCGTAGATTTTAGTATGCACAGTCCGTGCAAATACCATGTGTGGTTATACAACTTGTATATACAGAGCAACCGCAGGTTTGGCCCATGATGATACAGACTCTGGGCTGTGGCCTTACCTATCAGCCAGTTCTTCAAGGCTGACTCATCTGCGTTCTCCTGAAGAAGAGACAAGAGCTTCCCAGCAACATTTAAATTACTGATAGAGCCACGATCTCCTTGTTGTGTGCTCTGTAAGCCTTTATGTGGAGACATTTACACACTTCATCCAGAATGAGAGCCAAGAGCAGACAGAACCGCCGGGCAGTGGTGGCGCACTTGGGAGGCAGAGGCAGGAGGATTTCTGAGTTTGAGGCCAGCCTGGTCTACAGAGTGAGTTCCAGGACAGCCAAGGCTACACAGAGAAACCCTGTCACACACACACACACAAAAAAGGCAGACGGAACCTAAAGGCGTCCCTTGTTTGCCTGCAAGTAGCAAGCTGGTTCTCACCACGCCATTTAGTGTAGATGCATTTTAGGATGGCTATCCTGCTGACAGAGAGCCCTCACCCCCTGTGTCTAGGTACTACCGTGGAGGCATGACTTGTAGGCTGTGACTTCCACTGGGCCCAACAGGATCTCATTCCTGGAGGTTTGGAGTTGGCTCCAAGTGGGTCTCCATGTGGCTGACACTGGTGAGGCCAGGAGTAACGAGAAGCAGGGGGTACTGGGAAAGCAGCCCCGGTATGGCTACCGGGTCGCTGGCTTCCTCAGGCTGGCTTAGGTTTCGCAGAGCACCAGCCTCGTCCTGCTTTCCTGCCCCTGTGAACTTCGTGGCTCCTCAGCAGAACTCCTTGTGCGTGACTTGGGCTGTATTGGTTGTGGTGAGTTGCAGTTAAGAACCTTAATTAATACAGCTCCACCCACGGGGGGAGGGGAGCACCACTACACTGGCTGTCAGGGCCTGAGAGTGTGAGATAGGACGCACACAGGTTACTGATGGATCCTCAAAGGTGAACAGGAGTGCCTCTCAAACCCTGGATCCGAGACTCCAGCCTGTCACACTGGATGATGATTTCCAGAATATACAAAGGGCCCCTCCAGGGACTGTACTCTCCTAGGATTGTAATGGAGACTCCAGAAGGGCATCCTACTGTCTACCAATGTCATCATGATAGGGACTGCTGTGAGTATGGCCCGTTGTCATGGTGCTCTACTGGAATGCTCACACTCTGGGAGCAGCAGAGCATGGCACACCGTAATGGTGGGCAGGGGTCTCTGCAGGGACTCAGATATTCATAAAACACACAAATAAATGTCGTCCAGGCTGGCTTTGAACTTGTGGCAGTAAATCTCCCAAGTGCTGGGATTACAAGGCATGAACCAAGGGCCATGGGATTTGGCATGAATGTCCTATGAGAGAACATATAAGGTCATACATAGAGCTGCCCCTTTGCTGATGGAAGTGGTTAACTTGAGGAAGCAAGCACCAAGAAGTTGGCTGACCACCAGGGGGCAGCGCTGTGTCCCAGACTCTGTGTTGGTCTTTCCTGCCAGCAGGACAGGCACATTGGCTGCTGCTGCGGCTGGGTGGGCTTGGGTGAATAAAGATCTACTCTGCCGAGCTCACTGCCACATCCATCCCTACCCGCCCTGGCCACCATGTTCACGAACCCATGGAGAAAGAGGCTGGCTGCTATCCTCAGAACATGCCATCCTCTCTGAGGTCACCTCCTGGTGAGCGCTCCCAGGAGACGAAGCTATCTTCATTTTTATGTGTGTGCATCTGTGAGCACGTGTATGTACAGGTGCTCACGAACAAAGTGGTAGCCGAGTTTTTATAAAAAAATCTGGTTCTGATAATATTGTAAGTTTTAAAACATTCATTTTTATTTTGTGTATGTGTCTCTGTGTGTGTGTGTGTGGGTGGGTGTGTGGGTGTGTGTGGTGGTGACAGGGATAGCCAGAAGAGGGTGTCTGATCAGTCCTCTGGAGCTGCAATTACAGGTAGCTCAGGATAGATGCTGTGAAACTGAACTCTGATCCCCGGCGAGAATGGTATGTGCTCTAAACTGTTGGACCAGCTTCCCAGTCCCTGTTTTAAGACACTTTATGTTATGTATTCAGAGGTATTCCTAGCTATCCTTGGGTGTGAGTCAGGTAGACCTGAGAGTGTCCTATGGCAGGCTGGCCAATTCAACTGTATGTACTATGAAATACCTCCTGGGGAGGAGAGGTATTCCATTAATTTTAGCTTACCACTTCAGATCGCAGGCCATCACTGAGGGGAATCGAGGCAGGAACCTAAGGCAGGCCTGCTTGCTATAGCATTAACCTCCAATGGAGAGCTCACTTCACTGCCAAACAGATATAGCAGGAACCACAGAGGATGCTGTTTGCCAGCTGGCTCATAGACGGGCTTCAGCTCAGTTAGCTTTCTTGCATAGTTCGAAACCTGGGTAATGGTGCCGCCCACGGTGGGCTGGGCCTTCGAAGGTCAGTTAACTGTCCAGACCTTTCTTACAGATGTGATACAGGCCAATCTGATCTAGGCAATCATGGACTAAAGCTCTCTTCTCACACGACCCTAGGCTGTGTCACACTGACAGGTAAAGCTAACTAGGACACCAACGCACTGCCTTTTCAACCGTGTTACCCTACCCACTGCACTAAATCCAGACTCTCTCTGCTCGTGTCTTTATAAACTTCAGCCGCATCCACCCGTGCTTACCCAAGGTTCCTGGTAAGAGGCAACTGCCCTGTCCCACCTCTCCAGCGCCTTGTCTCTCTTCTAGGGGCCACAGGTTCCTCCCTTCCTGCAGGAACTCTCCCAGGCTTCTTCCCACTGCCCCATGCTCCACCCACAGTCAGGCCTCCTGGTCTCAGGCTGACTACTCCATGCAGTTCAGTTTTGTAAGTTTATTTTTGCCTCCGGGTCCAGAGGCGAGGTTATGACGGGCCTGGCCCCTGACTGGCACTTCCTGTACCCACTGTCCTGTAGCAGGTGCTTTGCTGAAGCAGCCAAAGGGAAGGGATGGTGGAGGTGAGCCAGCTGCCAGGAGCTTGGCACAGGCCAAGGCTTGAGTGCTCCTGGCCAGCCCCGCGCTGCCAGCGATTCGATTCTTAAGTCATTTTTAACAGCTGCTCCCACCCTCCAACCTGTCATCTGTCACTTTCCTTCCCTCTTCACCCGCGACCTGGTAGGAAGAAGTCCCTCTCTTGACCACCCCGCCTTTTACCCCCAGGGTCTGGGAAGCGCCCAGTCTTTCTGTCCCTGGCCACACCGCCCCATCACACTTCCCCTCCTTGGTTTCCTCCAAGTGAAAAGCAAAACTTTCTGCGCTGCGGTCTTGGAGCCGCGAGGGGCGGCGCGCGCGTGCGAGGGGCCGAGGCTGGAGAGGAAGCGGCGGTCCTGGGCAGGAGGAAGAAGCCAGCCCTCGGCTCGGCCCCCTGCCCGTTTCCCGCCGCCTCCGCAGCCGCCGCCACCACCATCACCACTGTCACCACCGTCCCGGGCGCAGCCGGCCGCACGATGCAGGGCGGGGATCCCTGGGGCGCTCCGATCCACAGTCCGAGCCACAGCGCAGGTAGGGCCCGGGGGTCTGGAGGAGGGCGAACGCGGCCTGCCGAGATCCGGGCGCACCCTGGTGCAGGGGAGGTAAACCGAGGCAGTGAGCGGGGCGTGCAAGGTGCGGGCGTTTGCGTCCCCAGCTGCCACTGCAGCTCCTGTCCAAGCGCGTCCCCACCCGGAGAGCCGGGCCGCTCTGAGGCGCAGTCGGCGGAGGGCGCGCCCGCCCTCCTTTCCTGCGAGGTCCGGATGACCGCGAAGGCGTCCGAAGCGTCCGAGTGCAGCTCGATCCCCGGACTCCCTCGGGTGGCCGGCGCGGACCCTGAGGGGGCGCAGGGCGAGGTTGGGAGAGGTGTGGGAACTGCAGCCCGCACCTCCCGTGGGGCTGCTCGCCGCCCACTTCCGAGTGTGGACTGTGACGCGCAGGGCAGCGCAGCGCAGCGCAGGCTGAGGGGACCCACTCCATTTCCCCTGTTAGCTTGGGCCACGTACCAACCCCGATGATGACATCGAGTTAAGTGGGTGGCCTCTTTTCAACCTCAGCAAATCACTGTCAGAAAATCTAGGAAATGAACGTGATGGCTCACGCCTCTATTCCTAGCACGCTGAAGACAAGACAGGAAGACCCTGGAGGCTTTCATACAACCTGGGCTACAATAGTGGAACTCTATCTCAAAAACCAAAATCAAATCAGAACAATGAAAAACAAAACAAGCGCGGAGCTCTACTCCAGACTGGGCTTTGCAGTTTGGGCGTGCCTTGCCGTGCTGAAGGCGAGAAGGCGCTTCTTTTGGCTCTTGGAGCCTCAGTTTACCCATCTGTGAAAGGAGCACTGATCACTAGCTTCCCTGCCTCGTTAACTAGGTTCTATGGAGACAGTTTTGCAAATGGGAGTTGGAAAATGCAGGGTTGGTAGGCGGGGTAAGAATCTTCTGCACCCGCATCCCGGACTCCGGAATGCCTCAGTTTTTCAATTTGTAAAATGGAGCTGATTTTCCTCCCTACGTGATAGGGGTTTTAAGGGGTTTAATGTGGTAGAAGGACATGGACCCCCCGGCCAAATCTCTGAGATACAGAGCAAATTCTCAGAAATCTCTTAGTTGCCCAGGCTAGCCTTAAATCTGCTGCCTACCCCAGGCTGGCCTCCGATTTGCTAACCTTGGCCTCCCAAGCGCTGGGATTACGGGTGTGCTCCACTACACACGGGTCCTTAAGTATGATTTTGATCGTGCAAGGCCTAAATAATCGTGGGCAATACAGGAATGCCAGTGTGACTTGGTTAGTGTCTGAGTTACAGGGTATTTGAAAAGACATTTGGCATCTGACATGGAGATCGGTGAGGTTTAGCCAGGACTCTGCCCACAGCAAATAGAGCCCTGCTTTCTGAATTGTTTTTCTTTCTTTCTTTCTTTCTTTCTTTCTTTCTTTCTTTCTTTCTTTCTTTCTTTCTTTCTTTCTTTCTTTCTTTCTTTCTTTCTTCCTTCCTTCCT
>NC_034609.1:48148682-48215011 GCF_900095145.1 Mus pahari
TTTCTTTCTTTCTTTCTTTCTTTCTTTCTTTCTTTCTTTCTTTCTTTCTTTCTTTCTTTCTTCCTTCCTTCCTTCCTTCCTTCCTTCCTTCCTTCTTTCCTTCATTCTTTTTCTTCTTCTTTCTCTTTCTTCTTTTTTTCTTTTTCTTTTTTCCCTTTTTTTCTTTTGTTTTTGTTTTTGTTTTTTCAAGACAGGGTTTCTCTGTGTAGCCCTGGCTGTCCTGGAACCCACTTTGTAGACCAGGCTGGCCTGGAACTCAGAAATCCACCTGCCTCTGCCTCCCAAGTGCTGGGATTAAAGGCGTGCGCCACCACGCCTGGCTCTTTTTCTTTTTTCTTTTTCTTTTTTTCTTTTTTTCCTTTTTCCAAGCCTTGGTTTTCTCTTGTTTACAAGAAAGAGAAAGCACCTGGGCTGTAATTATTACCTTTGCACTGAGAGTGTTGCCCTAGGATGGAGAGCAGAACATCTGGCACTGGGGCCCGTGACAGCCTGCAGGGGACAGGTGCCACTTTGCAGAGAGTGCATGGGCGAGGCACTTGCCCCTACCCTTCGATGAGGTCCCCCTCACACCGGCGAGGGGCTGGTGCTACCATCCTCATCTTCCCTTGGATGGGGCAAGGGTTGGAGTCATCTGCCTGTGACCCTGGTTGTTAAACAAGGACCAGGGCTCAAAATCAGATGCAAGTGTCTCCAATCACCGGCTGAAGGGAAGGCGTCAGGTGGAGCCCAGGCTGAGAGTGGACCTTTGCCTGGTCAAAGGTAATACCTGGTCTGTTTCTGCCTTTTATACCTATTCTCATCTATCTATCTATCTATCTATCTATCTATCTATCTATCTATCTATCTGTCATCTATCTATCTATCTATCTATCTATCTATCAATCATCTATCTATCTATCTATCTATCTATCTATCATCTATCTGTATATCTTCTGTCCCTATCATCTATCTCTCAATCATCTATTATCTATCTATCATCTATCTATCTATCTATCTATCTATCTATCTATCTATCTATCTATCTATCTATCATCTATCCATCCATCCATACATCCATCCATCAATCTATCTCCAGCCATCTGCTTACCTACCTACCTACCTACCTACCTACCTACAAGCAGTACTAGGGATCAAACCTAGGGCTCTGTGCAGTGCTAGGCAAGCCCTTTAGCACTTGGTCAAACCTCTAGCTGGCATTTTTCATAATTGTAGACCCTAAAAAAGTAAGAGTAAATCACAGAAGAAACTTTGCTTTTCTCCCCAAATGTAGTATTTTTATTAATTATTTGGGAATTACATACACATTCAATGTGGCCCACCCCACCCGCTTACCATTCCTCCCAGGTCTACCCTCCCACTCTGTGCCTCCCCGCCCTCCAACAAACAAACACCGCCAAGTTCAATTTGTGTTGCTCGGATACTCACTGTAGCATTGCCACACCTCCAGTGGCTGGTCCCTTAAAGAAAACCGAACCCCCGACCCCTTCCACCTCCTGCAGAAAGAACTTTGGAAACACTTTAATTTCATCTTTATTTTACAAGGTTCTATTTTGTAATATCTTCTTGTAGAAGAACAACGAATTGTAAAATGGTACTAAACTTTGAAAGAATGCATTATGAGATCTTCATCCAAATTTCAAAGTTCGGTCTAGCCTATGCTCTATTTTAACATGTGAACTTGCTGAAGGTGGGAAGGTAGAGATTTTTGGTCAGTCAATCACTTCACAGGCCTGAGAGCCCTAGGACAGGCTGTAGGGACCTCAGTGCTACCCAAGATGATGGGAGGGGAGTTTCAGAGAGGAGAGCACAGACTCCTCTTTACAAAATTACAAAATGAATTTCTGGTTCCTCTGAACTAGATATAGTTCAACAAAAGAAGTGGGACATTAAAGCCATGGGCTCACCAGAGCAGACAGGTTGAGGCGCTATCCTTGTAGCCTGTTCCTGTGTTGTATTCATGATTCATGTGTGTTTCAAAGATGGGAGGCACACTATTACTGCTCTTGTTAAATGATGGGAGTGGTACTTGTTCATTGCTCAAATATGAAGATATTTATATAGGAAAAAGCCAGCTCCCTGTGTCCATTAAAACATCTTCATTAAAAATAATTGTTATTAATTAATTAAAGCAGGTGTTAATGCATGTATATGAATGCATGTGTGCACATGTCCAAGGAAGTAGGAGAAGGCACCAGATCCCATGGGGCTGGAGCTGTAGGGCGTGCAAAGCCGCCTCATATGGGTGCTGGGAACTGAACTCAGACCCCCAGCTGGGAAGATCAGCACATTTTCTTGAACTGCTGAGCCACCTTTGCAGCCCCTAAAAACAATCTTAACATTTCGAATGAAGAACCAATAGAATTCCAGTTGTAGATGTCAGGATTCGCGGTTTCAATTTGACATCAGACCTTTAGAACAAATAGCTAATGGCAACACTGACATTAGAAAGTCTCAAGGGGACTGAAGAGATGGCTCAGTGGTTAAGAACACTGACTGCTCTTCCAGAGGTCCTGAGTTCAATTCCCAGAAACCACATGGTGGTGGCTTACAACCAAAAGGGATCCGATGCCCTCTTCTGGTATGTCTGAAGAGAACCCCAGGGTATTCATATTCATAAAATAAAATAAATCTTTAAAAAAGGTCTCAGGAGTAACCACATTAGTGTAGAGTGACACTGGGTGACATTTTGGGTTAGGGCCACTTGACAAGGATTAGATTATTTCTTTTATAACAATGATGATAATTGATGTCACATGTTCTGTTCCTATGCCACCTTGCTTGAGGCCATGCCACCCACACGCCTTGGGTGGCCACTCTGGGTTGGGAACGGTTCTCTACTGGCATGGCTGGACCACTTGTGGAGGTCATTTGTCCCTTAACATCCTTTAGTAAGGATGGCTTTCAGCTCTGGGGAGTCCTGTGATGCTAGGGCTTGACTCTAGTGGCACTGTGGGGACAGCCTCTGTACATCCTCTCTAAACCTGATGCTTTAGCCATTCAGAATGCACGTCTTCTTTCAGAGTCAGAGCCCTCAGCTGCAGATCTGCTGCCAGCTCTCGCTTTCTCAGTAAGCAGAGGAGGGCAGGGCAGTGGAGCCAGGCCGCCTATGGATGAGATGTTGCTATTTGGCTTTGGAAGGTGGTCAGGGGGTCACTAGAGTCTCTCTTCCCTTCGCTGCTTCTCCTTTGGTGACTTGCCTTTTATCATAGCTCAGGAAATGGATGTGGCTTCCTTTAAGCTTTGGGATCCCTGTTCATCAACAGTAGTAACCAGACATCTCCAGCTCACTGCTGAACAGGGCCCTCAGCTGCCCAGCTGGGATAGTGTTCACTTGGTAAACTGCTTGGTATCGCGCTGTATTTGTGCAAAGCCCTTTGATTCCTCAGAATGTATGTTAAAACGAAAAAGCCAGGGGTGACAGCACATCCCTGTAACTACAGCACTGGTAAGGCAGCAACATGAGGGTCTCTGGTGCTTGCTGGCCAGGCCACCTGGTTGGACCACTGAGCTCCCTGTTCAGAGAGTTCCTGCCTCAGACAACAAGGTACAGCATGACAGCTACCTGGTGTCAACTGCTTGCCCTGCACACACATGCATGAACATTTGCACATCCACCCACCCACACATACATACACACATACATACACAGATACACATACACATACACACATATACACATACATGCATACACATACACACATGCATAACACATACATGCATAAACATGCACACACACATGTACACACACATACATATAAACTCCATGAATTTAAGTTTCTTGTGTCCTGGTAGGTAAGCCTCTGATGCCCTCATTAAACAGTACAGCTACAGATAAAAGTGTGTGTGTGTGTGTGTGTAAGAGAAACTGTGTGACCATCTTTCTATGTAAGCAAACCTGCTCTTGAACTTCTAATCTTTCTGACTTAGTCCCCTGAGTGTCTATAGTACCTAGTACAGGTGTACCCCACTGTACCCGACATTAAGAACTGTGAATCTAGATATCTGATTAGGGGAAGAAGGAGCAGCCATGCTGTGTATATTAAATGCATTAGTGTTAACGCCGAGTCACCGATAACTCGCCAATATTGCATTAAGGAAAGAAAGTCATTTAGCCAAGAGTGAGTTCAGATTCAAATTCTTTTTTTAAAAAAAACATTTATTTATTTATTATATGTAAGTACACTGTACCTGTCTTCAGACACTCCAGAAGAGGCATCAGATTTCGTTACAGATGGTTGTGAGCCACCATGTGGTTGCTGGGATTTGAACTCAGGACCTTTGGAAGAGCTGTCAGTGCTCTTACCCACTGAGCCATCTCTCCAGCCTCCAGATTCAAATTCTTATCTGCATGTTCCCTGTAGCTTGGTCCTCTGTGAATCTGAATCTGTGCCTGCCTGGAGGCCATCTTGGGAATCTGTCTTCTCTCCCTCTCTCTGTCTGCTCTGTCTGGCTGTCTGGCTGTTCCTCTCTGTTTCTCTCTCTGTCTCTGTCTGTCTGTCTCTCTGTTTCTCTCTGTCTCTGTCTGTCTCTGTCTCTGTCTCTGTTTCTCTGTCTGTCTCTGTCTCTCTCTGTTTCTCTCTCTGTCTCTGTCTGTCTCTGTTTCTCTCTCTGTCTCTGTCTCTCTCTGTCTCTGTCTCTCTGTTTCTCTCTCTCCCTCTTTTCCTTGCTCCTCCATTCCCACCTCTCTGTGTGTCTGTCCCCCTGTGTGTCTCCATAACAGCACAGAAAGCATTATATGAGGACGGGATGCCATACTTTACAGAAATCTTTGTTTTTCAAGAACTAAGTAAGTCATTTGCTCCACCTGATCCCAACTGTTTCACACAACAAACAGTGCAAGCATCTCTGCTTATCAATCAATATCCACAATCTGCTTATCAATCAATATCCACAAACGCGTGTTCATTTTAGAAGACTGCTTCCAACTTCCGTATTTGCTGCTTTCAGCAAACGATACTCAGGCATTATCTGGGTCACGGGCATGGAAGAACACATGCTTTAAGGTTATAGCTATGCATTAGCTTAGGTTGTAAAAGTTGATTACACGGGAAATCCAAGGCAAGTAAGGATGATCGTTAAATTGTTCCCCTAAAAGCAGATTAAACAATCAGGCTGAGTACACAGTAGGGAGTAGTCTTAAGATTTCAGTGACCTCAAGGTGTATAACTAACTTCAGCTCTGGGTCCATCAGAGATTTGCCTGCCTCTGCCCCTGGAGTGCTGGCATTAAAGACAGGCACCACCACTGTTTGGCAAAACACAGGTTCTTAATTCCTACTCTTTTGTATAGTTTATCAACTGAAGAAGCTGGGTGTGGTTGCTCATACTAATTGTCCTAGCACCTGGAAGGCTGGGGCTGGAAGATTGTGAGTTCAAGGCCAACCTGGACTACAGAGTGGGACCTTGTCTCAAAAACCAAACCATGGCCAAACCGAAGGATGCTTCTGTTCATTCTTCATCCATCGATGTAACATTTACTGCGTATCTACTTGATTTCCAATCTGAATAGATTTAGACTCACAGGTCGGCAGACATCGGCTTGCTTTGCAGCTTCATTCAGAGCAGTGATTCTCAACCTGTGGGTTGTGACTCTTTTGGGGGCTAAATGTTAATCATGAGCATGATCATGCTTACCCAGGCAGACAAATGTGTGAGCGTCAGAATGCAGGCTTGTGGATGGGTGGCTTTGTGGAGAGTGTGGCTGCTTTTAGAGGCCAGAGGGTGAATTTCCACAGTGCCATGCTCAAACTGTGTCCTGATAGTGGTACCAGAGTTGAAATTTAATTCTGTGGCACTCGGACCTAACTGGTCCCTTTCACTCTTGTTACCCTCCTGACTTGTGAACAGATGGATAGGACAATGGGCAGAATGAACCCAGGAATGTGTGTGTGTGCACATGTGTATGCATGTGTATGCATGTGTGTGCACATGTGTATGTATATGTATTTATGTTTATGCATGTGTGCGTGTATGTGCATGTGTGTGCGTGTGTGTGTGTGTGTGTGTGCATGTGTGTGCATGCACATGTGTTGCCTTTGTAAAGCACCTCACCTAAGTAGCAGTGCGGAGGAAGACCTTCCAGTGATCAGCTGAGGAAGAGTACAGATACAAATTTGGCTTCTCTTGTCTCTAGTTCACTGGAAATTTAGGACCACGAAAGCTGTGTTGTAGGCATAAGACCTCTGAAGAATAATCTTGCACACTGGTTGTTGTTAATATTTCTGTAGTTCTTGGTATCACAGCCAGGCAGAGTACAAAGGCAGAAGTGTACACTGCTGTGCTTGGGATGGACAATACACGTTCAGTCCAAACAGTAAGTGAAGGATTTTAAGTTGCCTCATCTCTATTAACCTGTGTCTTATCATGTCTCCTCCTAGTGACAATACTGTTCCCAGGACTCCCTCGGTATACATACTTGGCTTCTGTTGTCATGCAGGTGTGTCTAACCTGTGACCCTTGGGCTGCAAGCAGCCAAGGACAGCCATGAATGCATCTCAATATAATTGTTAAACATATTTAAAACACTGTAAGGGTTGGTTTTGGAGGGAGAAGCATTTCAGTTGTGTGTTTCTCAGGAGTGAGCATCACAGATGACAAGATTATGTTGCAAGGTCACAGGTTGGAGGTGCCTGGTACATACTGTACTGCACATGGTAGCATATTTAAAAGTGGAGCACACTGTCCCTGAAGACTGTCCTTCTAGGGAGGATATTTAAGCAAGACTGGTGTTCTTTGCAAGATTCTTAGGTGAGCCTATATAAGCTGGCCCCCAAATACTGGAAGCTGTTCTCTGACATCCTTACTGTATGGTGTACTGGCTGGTTTTGTGTGTCAACTTGACACAGGCTGGAGTTATCACAGAGAAAGGAGCTTCAGTTGGGGAAGTGTCTCCATGAGATCCAGCTGTAAGGCATTTTCTCAATTAGTGATCAAGGGAGAGGGTCCCTTGTGGGTGGTGCCATCTCTGGGCTGGTAGTCTTGGGTTCTATAAGAGAGCAGGCTGAGCAAGCCAGGGGAAGCAAGCCAGTAAAGAACATCCTTCCATGGCCTCTGCATCAGCTCCTGCTTCCTGACCTGCTTGAGTTCCAGTCCTGACTTCCTTTGGTGATGAACAGCAGTATGGAAATGTAAGCTGAATAAACCCTTTCCTCCCCAACTTGCTTCTTGGTCATGATGTTTGTGCAGGAATAGAAACCCTGACTAAGACATATGGTTTGCTGTGGTACGTGGGTGAGGGTTGTCACAGGCTCTTTTCACTTGGGACCATCTTGGAAAGAGAGAAGATACAGGTGTGTGTGTTAGGGTATATGTGAGTGTATGTGTATGTATATGTATATTTGGATGTATATGCTTGTGAGTGTATGTGTTTGTGTGTGTATGTGTGTATGTATGTATGTGTATATTTGGATGTATATGCTTGTGCATGTGTATGTGTTTGTGTGTGTATGTATGTGTATATTTAGATGTATATGCTTGTGCATGTGTATGTGTGTATATGTATGTTTGTATGCACATGTATGTTTGGATGTGTATATTTGTGCATGTATGTGGAGCCTAAAGAAGGGTGTTGTATTAGTTAGGGTTTTACTGCTGTGAACAGACACCATGACCACGGCAAATCTTATAAAAAATAACATTTAATTGGGGCTGGCTTACAGGTTCAGAGGTTCAGTCCATTATCATCAAGGTGGGAGCAAGGCAGCATCCAGACAGGTATGGCACAGGCAGAGCTGAGAGTTCTATGTCTTCATCCAAAGGCTTCTAGTAGAAGACTGACTTCCAGGTAACTAGGGTGAGGGTCTTAAGCCCACACCCACAGTTTCACACCTATTCCAACCAGGTCACACCTTTTCCAACAAGGCCACACCTCCAGATGGTGCCACTCCCTGGTCCAAACTATCACAGGTGTTGAATTGCCTCTATCCTCTGAAGTGGAAACTTCTGGTTTCTTTGGAAAGTCAGTTATGTCAAAGGATGTTTTGCTGGGGCACACAGGTGAAAGAATGTTTCACTAAAGCAGACACATGGAAGAATGCTTTGTTGAAGCAGACACAGGTAAAAGGATGTTTTGCTAAAGCAGACACATAGAAGGACATGCGATGTTTAGAAAGAATATAAATATGAGTACACAGACAGTGGGAGCTTGGTCACCGGTTCGCTTTGCCCCATCTTGCTGGTCTTCGCTGACAACACGAGAGCCCTCGTTCACCTTACACTGCGTTGCTTCACTTCACTTGTGGTGACTTCATAGAGAGAAACTCTCCAAAGAACTTCCTGTGAGGTTCTTGTGACTTCTCGCCGCTTCCATAGACTCGGGTAGGTTGCCATGCTGTCTTTGATGAAACTGCCCTTGCTGATTCGAGTGTGATGGGACTGAAGCCACTGATTTGTGTTTGGTGTTTGCTAGCGGACTGGACTGAGAACAAGGAATTGCTCCAGAGAACTCTTTCTAAACAGGTCCATTTCCCCAGTGCCCTCACACCTCTCTTTCCTACTACCTCTGGTGGGTGGTGGGCTAGAGGGGAGGGTGAACCCTTATAAAGTAGGCTGAGAAAAATTTGTGCCTACAATCCTCTTCTGCTTATTCCTGTGGACACTGTGATAAGTTTGTTTGGTTTTGGTCCTTTCTAGGTTGGCAGCCAGCAAGCCCCAGTTATCCCTGTGCCTCTGTGCCCCTCTGTTCTGGGGCTTTAGAAGTGTGTGTGACCGTGCGTGTGACCGTGCGTGAGACCGTGTGTGTGATTGTGCGTGTGACTGTGAGTGTGACCATGTGTGTGACCGTGAGTGTGACCGTGTGTGTGACCATGTGTGTGACCGTGCTGCTGTTGCGTGTATACTGGGGATTTGAATTCAGGTTCTATTTTGTGCACAGCAAGTGCTCTTCACTGTTGAACCATTTCACCCCTCGCCCCCCATTGTGTCACTATTTTGACATTGTAACAAGATGTTGTCATCTACAAAGGCTGGAGAGCCACATAACTGTGTTTAGTAGTAGTAGTAGTAGTTGTTGCTGTTGTTTTAATCTCAGAATCTTTTATATCGACCGTATTCATAGCCATTCCAGGTGCATACTTGAAATAAGCTGTCATTTCAATGGGAAAATGGACACCTTCTGCCCTTTTAAGCTAATATTTATATTTTCTGAATGCTATAATTTGGGATAACTTAAGCACATTATTTCATGTATGTATTGCATGTGAATGCTTAAGACAGCTAAGATGATCGAGGACACAGGGTTCTGAGAAGCACAATGGCCTTAGCTCTCCTCTGGCTCCCTTTGCTGTGGGTTGATGTTGATGTTTTGGACTTCTAGACTTTGTTTCCTTTCTTAATGAGTAAAGGGTCTTTCCCCTGACAGTCCTTCAGTTCCTGGCATATGTTTTATGTACATTGTATGTTTAAGGTCAGTGGAAGTGGCAACAGTTTCTAAAGGAGCCTCCTGCTGGGCTGGAGCGTGAGCTGGGCCTAGCACTGTGCCTCTGAAAGTGTATATAAACTGATGACTGTTCCATGGTATGGTCAAGGAGAAGGTTTTTATTGTAGATATGAGGGAGAGAACAGCCAGAGGCATCAGGAACAGTCCAGAGCACAGAGAAAGAAATAGATTGAATGTGACCAGCAGAGAGATGGGGAAGAAGGACACACATGTGCATGTGTACACATACACCATACACATACATATACACACACGCACACACACACACCACACATGTACACACCACGCATACACACATCACATATACCACACACATACACACACCACACATACACACATACATATATACAGATGCACACACACACCACACATATACACATACCATGCATACACACATACATATATACACATGCACACACACACACCACGCACACACACACACACACACCACACATACATACACACATACACACATAGAGAGATAGATATAGATAGATAGATAGATGATAGATAGATAGATATAGATGATAGATAGATAGATAGATAGATGATAGATAGATAGATAGCAAGAAAGACAAAGAGATTGTGGGCAGAGAGAGCATATCCATAATTGCAGAGTTGTGAGAAGAATGAGTAGCAGAGGGGAGGGAAACCCTTGAGCTGGAGAAGTTGAGTGTGTGTTTGAGTGTGTGTCTGTGTGTGTGTGTGTGTGTGTGTGTGTGTAGGGGGGCTAAGAAATGATGGGTACTAGTGATCCTGAGGGAGCCTGGGGTTGGCATGGGCTAACAGCTACCGCACATAGCCATGTGTTCCTTCTGCCAGTGAGAAGGGAAATGGTCCCTTTGGTAGAGGGACTGTGGGAGCTCCTGGGGACGCTGGCGGTTGTTTAACCACCAGAACGTGGGGAATGGTGTTTCCTTTGGATGTGAGAAAGCAGCCAACAGCAACAGTTCTGTGAAGAGCTCTTTGGCTAGTGGTATTATCTCAGCGTTACAGCAAATCACTGGTACAGGCAGGCGGTGGGGGGGTAGGCTGGTCACACAAACCAAAGGCAGCCTGCACTGGCCCTGTGGAGATCCCAGAACCAGCAGAGCTTTGGGCTTCTCCTTGTTTGATTTTGTTTGGACCTTGTGTAGCCTTCATCTCCGTGCAATAGCATCTATCTAAGGTCCCCTGCTAGGATACCGTGTTTGGTTTCTCCACGGGACTGACAAGCAGGCTTCTCCTGGCAGAACATTCTTGCAGGTACAACTTCATACCTACAGAGGGCGCCCTGACCCCAAATAAGACTTTTTTGGGGCTTTTATGGTACAGGATGGGAAGTGAGCACATTCTGAAGGTACTTAATAAAACCATTACTAAACGCTCGCAGACCAACCCTGGGACTGGGGCACGCCGCCTTTTCCTTCCCGCAGAACCCCACAGGCTCCGGGTAAAGTTTTGGAGCTGTTGGTGGTGAACCATTACCACTTCTGTGACACTGGCTGCCGGACAGCCTACTTGGCCCACGCTCAGGGTGTTCCTTCTGCATTGTCAAAGGCCTCTCAGTGCAGAAAAGGCCAGCTTGCTTCCTGGAACCCCACAGGAGCCACAGTCAAAGGGCTTCTTGTTTCAGCCGCAGAAAACCCACAGGAAATGCTGGCTTCAGAGCAACAGTGAGTTCCTATTGTCCCCTCAGACCTAGCCATGTTCTGCCTCCCCTACTCCCCTTTGAATGAGGTAGCAACCAGCATACAAACAAACCGAACAGTAGCGTTTCCGGCGGCCAGGGGACTTTCCGTCCAAGTTCTCCCAGCAATGAAAGGGAAGAGTCCCAACTAGCTTCCTTGTGCTTTCAGGGATGACCATGCCATTTATACAAAGCTGGCCTCATAGTAGGCACTTTACCAAGACTATTGAGGAGAAGTGACTAGATTCCAAGTTTCCACCAGCCCCTGTCACTCACTAGCTGTGTGGGCAGGCACGAGCCATTTGATTCTGATCTCTGTCTGTGTGCTGAGCACGGCATGCTTGCTTCCTGAAACTGTCACGGGGATGGCAGTAGACAATATAAGACAACGTCACACAGTCAAGGCAGGCCACAGTCTGGGACTATGCCAGTGAGGTCCCACGGGATGAGGCATGTGGCCTCAGCAACTTATATTCTAGTTTCTCAGCTCATGGGTGCCCTCTCCTGAGGAGCAGCTTTTGGGGTTTGGCTGATGGTCTCCGTGGGGCAGCAGGGGTGTACCAACATGGGAAGGCAACATTGCTAGCTTAGCTGGCATAGTGTCCTGGAGGGTGTGTCCGAAGATCTCACCGTGCACCAGGATGGGTCATTTATGCATCTATGCCTCTGCCATCTGATTGCTGACCTTGGAACGCCTGTGGTGACGCTACAGGAACCAAACAGAAAAATATCTGTCATGGTCAATATTGATTGTCAACGTGGTGGTATCTGGAAGCACTGAAGAGAAGAGACAAACCTATAGGCAAGCCAGGCGTGGTGGCGCACGCCTTTAATCCCAGCACTAGGGAGGCAGAGGCAGGTGGATTTCTGAGTTCGAGGCCAGCCTGGTCTACAGAGTGAGTTCCAGGACAGCCAGGGCTACACAGAGAAACCCTGTCTCAAAAAAACAAAACAAAACAAAACAAACAACAACAACAAAAAACAAAAACAAAACAAAACAAAACAAAAAAACCTATAGGCATCTTTTAGGTTTGGAAGTTGTAGGAAGATTCACCTTACCTGTGAACAGTGCCATTCCATGAACTGGGGCTGCAGGCTGCACAGGTAGGAGACAGCGAGCTGAGCGCCAGCGTTCATATCTCTCTCTGCTTCCTGACTGTGGATGTCATGTGACCAGATGCCCAAGCTCCTGTCACAGTTCCTTGCGTGCTTTGATGTGCTGTGCCTGTCCTGGTCTACTGTAACTGTCACCTGAGAAGGAAGTCTCAAGTGAGGGATTGCCTAACTCAGACTGGCCTGTGGTTGGCCTGTGAAGGATCGACATGCTTGTTAATTGATGTAGGCAGTCCCAGCCCACTTTGGGTGGCACCATTCCCTAGACAGATGGCCCGGATTGTATAAGAAAGTTAAGCATGAGCCTGTGAGCCAGCCAGCAAGCAGTCACCTTCTGCCATGATTTCTGCATCAAGTTTTCGTTTGAGTTTCTTCCCTGACTTCCCTCAGTGATAATCTGAGGAATAAACCCTTTCTTCCCCTCATTTGAGTTTAGCCAGGGTATTTTTTTTTTTAAAGATTTATATATTTATTATGTATACAGCATTCTGCCTGCACGTACGCCTGCAGGCCAGAGAGGGCACCAGATCTCATTATAGATGGCTGTGAGTCACCATGTGGTTGCTGGGAATTGAACTCAGGACCTCTGGAAGAGCAGCCAGTGCTCTTAACCTCTGAACCATCCCCCCCTTCCATCACCTTCCTCTCCCTCCTCCTTTCACCTCCCCAACTCCTCCCTCTCCTAAAGGTAGTTTCAGGAGTCAGAACAATAGTTTCCCATAGATGCTTGTGTCCAAAGCATCTGTGCATAGCTTCCCCCAGTGCGGCTTGGGTAGATTTGGTGAAGTCTAAAACTACCAACTTTTGGATGTGTCTCAGATCCCCTGGGCTGACTGAAGTAATTGTGGGTGTTTCCAATGGAAAGAAGAAGGCAAGAGTAAAGGCCAGGAGTTTGAGGATGCTAAGCTGTGGGTTTGGGGGATAAAGGGAGCTCACCAAAGAGGTTCCAGAGGTGAGCTGATGGTCTCTGGTGGCTTCCACGGGGAGACTCGCACTCTCAAACCCTGGGCCAGAATACACTTGCCTCCTCTTAGGTTGTTTCTTGTCAGGTTTTTGGTCACAGCAATGGGAAAAGCTGCTTAATAACATCATCTAAGGTCACACAGAGTCATCTTCCTCCAGGCTTTCTTCTCTATCAGCTGAAGGTTAATCACGCCAAGCGCCCCTCTGCAGAAGAAGCCTGTTCTTCTGTGAAGGAAATGGCCAGGTTTCTGTGAGAGTCTGTCTGGGAAGCTGTAGCCCCCAACAGATTCTCCAGGTACCTGAATGCCAGGAGAATGTCATTTTCACTTCCCTGAGGAATTGCCACCCCCACCCCCCTGCCCCGGGGCTTCTGCTAGTGCCATACCCCCTTGCGAGACTGTCAGTTTCTAGAGAGGAGACACGTCTGTGTAGGGAGCAGTTGCAGACCTCACCTCCATTGTCTGAGTACAGGTCTCTTCAGTGTGAAGCAAGGTACGCCTTATGTTTTGGTACTAACACGAGACATTCTGTTTACTCAGTCCAGGGTTATCACTGACCATAACCCCTGAGCTCCTTACACTCTCTCTAGGCCCAGGACAATGAGTCACTCTTGGGTCTTATAGAGGAATATCTGCCATCTTGTGTCATGTGACTTCTGCTGGAAGGAAGAAAACCTGCACTCCATTAATCTCTCCAGGGGAATATTTAAGGCCCAGGCTAATAAGGAGAGACAGATGGAATGCTCAGAGAACACTGGCAAATTCTAGAGCTAATCTGATTAAAGGGCACGGAATCCTTTCCCTAGCACATAAATAAAATGTGACAATCAGTGTCAGATGAGAGGCCTTCAGCTGGGTTTTAGGCTTGTTACTTGATTCTGCTTTTTTTTTTTTTTTTTTTTTTTTTTTTTTTTTTTTTTTTTTTTTTTTTTTTTTTTTTTTCTTTTGCAATTCTCAACATGCTGCAGAGGAAAGAAACCAAGAGAAGCAGAGGGAGCCAGGAAGGGGGTGCCTGTCCTCTGACAGTTAAGGCGCCAGAGGCTGAGGCAGACACTTGGCTCAAGTAGAAGGGAGAGGGCCGTTTTCACTCGCTGTCTTAGGTCTGCGATGGGCGTCTAGGGCGGGAGGCTGTGGCCACAGAGAAGTCTCGAGAAGATATTCCTTTTTCACCCTAAGAATGGCTTCCTTGAGGAAGTTTGGTATACAACACTGTATGTGGCTGGGAAGATGGCTCAGTGGGTAGCGTACCTGCCACACCTAATGTACAAGTGTGTGAAGACCAGAGCTGGGGCCCTAATCTCATCAGACCCACACCCCAGCTCTCAGGAGATGGAGACAGAGGATCCCCAGGGAACGCTGGGTAGCTAGACCAGGCGAGCTTAGGGGTCAGCAAGCCAGCCTGTCTCAGTCAGTAGAGTGGAATGTGATCTAGGGTCCAGTGTACCTGGACTCACATGTCCACAGACAGAGAAATGTATACACACATGCACACATGCACACATGCATGTATGTTAGTGCACACATCTGATGAGTTGGGGATGCTTATACACCCATGAAGTCACCATCCTCAACCCTGTCTCCTCCCTGAGTTTCTGCCTGACCCCTTTGCTGTTGTTGTTGAATTAATTCCTTGTAAGTTTATTTCTTGGGAGAATGAGTGAGTGTAGTTGTGTGTGCCACAGCATGTGTGTGAAGGTCAAAGGACAACTCTGTGGCATCAGTTCTCTCCTTCTACCTTTATATGGGCTCCAGGGATTGAACTCAGGTCCTCAAGGTTTCGCAGCAAGCCCCTTTACCTACTGAGCCACCTCACTGGCCCTACCAGTGCTTTTTTTCTATCGGTGCACACAAATCACAAAATCTACCTTCTGAGGAAACCTTGCTTATGGTAGTATTGTGAGCGCTAGGCATGATGCTGTATGTACAGTGAAATGGCTTTATTTATCAGTTTGTAAGTCTTACATGTTTTTTTTTTTTGGGGGGGGGTGTCATTGGTATGAACTCCCATCTTGCTTCTTGGAAATGCTGGTTGGCATGGCTCTATAGGTTATTTGATAACAATTTCACTTCCAGGGCTCACTCCTGTGTCAATATGGCATGTTCTCTAGTGATATAAAAGATATTCCAGAGTCACAGGATACTACCTGAGACACATGTGCTTCTCGTGTTCTCCTGTCAAGGAGAAAGCCTCAGCTTCATGTTTTTGCACTGCACATGGTGTAGTCCTTGTTAGTTACATTTCAAACTGGCAAAAGGTTGTCCTTTCCCTCTGATGGTAGCATGTATGCGTGTGTGTTTATGCATGCATGTGTAAATGTGTGCATGTGTATGTGCATGTGTGTGTACATGTGACTGTGTGTATGCATGCATTCATGTGCATGAGTGTGCATATGTAAGTGTGGGCCTATGTACATGTGTGTGTGTGTGTGCATGTGAGTATGTGCATGCATGCATTCATGTGTATGAGTGTACATGTGTAAGTGTGGGCCTATGTATGTGTGTGCATGTGTGCATGTGTAAGTATGTGTGTGTGTGCATGAATGTGCATGTGTATGTGTGTATACATGTGAGTGTGTGCATGCATGTGTGCAAGTGTGAACATGTGTGTTCTTTCATGTAGAGACCAGTGATTGACTGTGATATCTTTCCCTATCACTCTCCATCTTACTTTTTTGACATTATGTCTCTCTCTGAACCTGAAACTTGTTTTAGCTAGACTGGATTGGCCAGTGAGACCTGGAGGTCTGCCTACGTCTACCCTCCTGTACAGTGTTACTAGCATGAGCTGCTACACAGGGCTTTTAAGTGGGTATAGGGGATCTGAACCCAGGTTTTCATGATTTTGCAGTAAACACATTTCCCATCAAACCATCTCCCTGGCTTCATATCATGAAATTACTCTATGAAATGTATTTAAAAGGAAGGAACCCATTTTAAGCAAAGAGGTTGAAAATGCTGTTAGAGGTGGCACTCAGCTGTAAGAAGTGCCCTAACATGGCCTGGGGCAGCTGATACTGTCCATGCCTGGGACATGCCCTCGGGAGACAGGCCTTGGGAAGGACAGCAGCTACTCCCCCTGATCCATGGAGCAACCTTCACTTCTCCGAGGACAGCACTAAGTGTCCTCTTCACTAAGTGTTCTTCTTCAGGGTGTACCCTTCCAGTTCTTTCCCAGGTCTCACTGGTGATGTCCTGGGCGGGGCCTGATACTGCTTCTCCTCATGGCGGCTCCTGTTGGTCAGTGGAGCGGGTGCTCTCTTCTATCAGGAAGCGATTCTGAGACTAACGGAGAGATGGGAGTTAGGAGTCTGAAAAGACATAGAAGCGGCCCAGAAGCACAGTGAGGCAGACACCTGGGAAGTCTGGATAGGAGCAATAGGAGAGGCAGAACACCGTGTCCCCAGTCCCTCTTCTCTCCCAACACAGAATACAAGCTATGAGCAAAAGGATCTCCTCATGGGAGCCAGTGGAGAAAGCTCAGGTGGGAAAGCTGGCCATGTGTCATTGAGGTTTGTCCAGCTGTCCTTTAGGGTCTTTACAGAGACTTCATTTCCCAACATGGCTGAAGCATGCACAGTGTATGTAAGTACTGGGGTGGGGTCTGGGGAGGCAGCTCACTGGGTAACCCACCTAGATTCTGGTATGTGTGATGTAATCCTGTGATCTCTGCATTAGGGAGGCAGAGACGGGAGCCCCAGGGCAAGATGGCTACCCAGACTGGCTGAGCTGGCAAGTACTGGGTTCAGTGAGAGTTTCTGCCTCAGTATATAAAGTGGCAAGCCACAGAAGGCATCAGCCTCAAGCCTCTAGATGCATGTGCACACACGTATGTGCTCACACACATCACACATGTGTGCTCAAAGACATCATACACACACACTCCCATACCATACAGGAATGTGCACACACATATATGCTCACACACATCACATACAGACTCACACACAAACTCATAAACACCCATACTCAGACTCCTAAACACCACACACATGCACACACACACACACACACACACACATGTGCTCACAGACATCACACACACATGCTCACACACATCTCATACAGACTTACACACCAACTCATGTGCACACATATGTGCTCACATGCATCACACAGGTGTGACCAAACACATACTCATGCATATTACACATGTCATACACATGTCTCATACACATACAGACTCAGACACACTCATACATACTATACATGCACACATGTTCATACACATCACACACACGTACTCACACAGACTCATACACACCACACACACACACACACACACATGTGATCGTGCACAACAAGTCAGACTAGTGCTCATAGCCTGGCTATGACACTCAGCGAGGCTATCTGCCAGTCTCTTGGTTTCTCTGTGAAGTTTTCTTTTCTTTCTTTCCTTTTTTCTTTTTTGGCTCCCCCCCCCCCCCCGAGTTTGGGGCAAGACCTTTCTGAAATGAGGGCCTTGTGATCTACAACCAGGTAAGCTAGGTCAGAGAATTCCCTCATGGCCAGCTCTATGACACAGGCAGGGGAAGGTTATGTGTATTTTTAGTTCACATGACTCACCTTGAGGAGCAGAACTTGCAGCTTTGATGACCTGCCTTAGAGAGATGAAGGGGCAGGTGAGGTGGGGAGGGAGGTGTTCGGGAGAGTCTGCTTTCTGAGGCCGCTGAAGCCCCTAGTGCCCAGTGCCCTTTATCCTTTCACTCTGAAGCTATTTCCAGCCCAGGAGTGCAGGATGAGAGGAAGGGTTTCTGACTTTCTTCTTCCTTTAGGAAATGGCAAGGGCTACGGGAGTTAGGGGCCAGGACCGTGAGCCAAAGCCAGGAGTATCAAGATGTCTATGTTGGAAGCTGTTTTGAAGTTTGCACTGTGGACCTGGAACTTTCTGGAGTCACATGTGTCTTCACGTGTTCTCCCGGGAATCAGCTTCCAACTGGGCACCTGGGGTTGGCCTTTGCATCACTTAGTTTTCTTTGTTGTGCTAAAATATCCAACAAAAGCAATTTAAGGAAGGGAGGAAGGTTCGAATCACTGTGCTCAGCCCTCTCTTCCCCCCCACATCACGCGCGATATGTGTGTGTGTGTGTGTGTGTGTGTCTTTGTGTGTCTTTGTGTGTGTGTCTATGTATGTGTCTGTGTGTGTTTCCCTGTGTGTGTCTCTGTGTGTGTTTGCGTGTGTCTGTGTGTGTATCTTTGTGTGTATGTCTGTGTGTGTCTCTATGTATGTGTCTGTGTGTGTTTCTCTGTGTGTTTCTCTGTATGTGTTTGTGTGTGTCTGTGTGTGTTTGTGTGTCTGTGCGTGTGTCTTTGTGTGTGTGTGTCTCTGGGTGTGTCTGTGTCTTTGTGTGTGGCTGTGTGTGATTGTATCTGGGTGTCTGTGTGTGTGTGTCGGTGTGTGTCTATGTGTGTGTGTTGAGGATCTGAACTTGGGCCCTGTGCTTGTGCTGCGCACAATTTATTGACTTAGCCATCTCGCAGTTTCTGTTTGTTTCTTTTGAGACAGGGCTTTATTCTGTAGTCCAGGCTGACCTTGGACTTCTTGAAAACCTCCTGCCTCAGTTCCCCACGCGTTGAGACTACAGTTATGCATGCCCACACTCCCAGCTTTACCCGTTTCTCTTGTTGAAATGAGCATGCTTGTCAATTCTCTGTCTCCGTGTTGCTGGTTTCTCAGCGCCTGCCAAGTGTGTGTCCTAGGTTGCTGATGTGACAGTTCTGCTCAGGATGGACCATGATTTGTTTGTTACCAGAGAACTGGAGAGTCGCTTAGGTCCCTGGTCAGCTGGCATAAAAGTTCCGGAAGAGAGCAGAGGAGGGAGTTAGGGTGCTTTACCAGAAGGACAGTAATAGCTTGCATCCTGGTAGGGCAGTGCGCGGCCGACCAAACAAGGGCAAAGGATAGCCTGTCCCAGTCTTGCGCTGCTGTGGCTTTCTTCTCAGTGGACATGAAAACCATGTTCTGCCCAGGATGACCTAAGCCTTGGGTGCAAATCCTGCACCCTGTCTTCCTTAGCCAACCCAGGGAGAATAAGTCCCCACACTTCCTTACAGCTGGTGTTTCAACTCTGCCTTCAGTCAAAGGCTGCTCTGTGTGGCCCTGAACTGAGGATGGGTGTTTGAGCGGTAGGGCTGCCAGCTGCATTTACTGCAATTCTCTGACCTTTCAAGCTCTTGCTAGCCTCACAGGGTCTGACCTTTCAAGCTCTTGCTAGCCTCACAGGCTCAGCCTGGCTGTCCTCCGGTTTGTTTTAGCCGAGCAGTTTGAGGCTTAGTTTGCGGAAAGGCTGGTGTTAGATGGTTCTGAGCTGCCTCTGTGAGAACTCGCCTCACCTCTTCTCCCAGTCCCCAGCTCGGTGTCTACTAACACTCGACCTCGTCTCGGGCCGTGGGCTCATTTGAAGTGATGGGTTTCCCTCCCTATCTTTTTACTTCTTAGGCTTCAGTGTCTCCTAAATTGAGCTATCACGCTCCCTTTCCACCTAAGGATCACTTTCTTCAATAGAGAAGGAGGCTGAGAATTCAAGCTGGCTGACTCTGCCCTGCCTTCTCTATGGTCTGATCTCATTGCCCTAGATAAGGGGCTCTCTGTCTGTCTGTCTGTCTGTCTGTCTGTCTGTCTGTCTGTCTTTGTTTGCCCTGGTCTGTCCTCTTCCTGTCTGTTTTAAGCACGGCTTTTGCTGGCCTAAGACATTTACTAGGGAGAATCATTTTATACTGGCCATTCACTGTTTAGATGTTTCTCTCACTTCGTGATCCCCGTGACGGCTTCTCTCTCATCGCCATGGTCAGGTTCCTAAGTGGCATCTTAAGGGAGGGAGGCTTTATTTTTTGCTCACGGTCACAGAGTATAATTTACTCTGTCAGGATGGGGGGTGAGGGCAGGCAGTGGAGCCACACTGGGTTGTGGCCACAGGAATGGAGGCCCCCCCTTTGCTCACATCTAGGCAGGTCAGGAAGAGAGGGGATGCCATGCTCAGCTCAATTTCTCTTCTTAGTCTGATTTATTTTTTTTTCAGCCCAGGCTCCCAGCCTATGGGCTACAGCTGCTGCTGTTCCCATTCAGGTTGAGCTGTCTTCCCTCAGCCAGTGCTCCCCAGAAACACTCTCATGGACACCCAAGGTGTGCTTCTTGAGCACCGTAGGTATTTCTTAATCCAGTTGATGTGAGGATTAGCTGTCACCCCGAGTGAGGGTCCTGTGTCCACACCTGTGAGCCTGAGTCTATTCCAGTCAGGATACGTGTAAAAACCTGCAATTTCAGCCTACAGCCATGTTGGCTGTGCTACCCTGGGAGGTGAGAAACACACTGGCTGTCGGGTTACATCTGATGTCCTCCACCTAGGAGGACAGTTCACCACGGAAGGGTGTCCACTAGGATCCTCTGCTTGAAACAGAATGGGCTTGAGCACGCTTTCGAATCCCACACAGAGGCTCCTGCACGTTCAGACTCCACTGCGGGCCTTCTCTTCCTCTCTTTTCGCCTCTGCACCTCAGCCTTTCCTCATGCTTCAATGTTTAAATGGGACAGGACAAGAAGCAGTGCGTAGACTATCAGGTGCTCTGGAAACAAAAGGTTTGACTGGTGTTCCTGCCTAAGGTGGACAGCTATCTCTCTTTCTCACCTTCCTTTCTACATCCATTTTCTCTCCCTCTCCCCTTATCCCTCCTCTGTCTCATGATGTAATAATACAAGCCTGCTCTACACTCCTAACCCCCTGCCTCAGCCCGTGGCACAGCTGTGATTACAGATGTGTGCTACACCTGGCGTCAGGAGTTTCTAGTTTGTGGCATTCTGCTTACTCCGGGAGTCTGGAATAGTCTAGGCACTCAGCTACCTTTTCATTTAGCAACCCAGCTCTTGAGGACCATCTGAGAGCCTGCGGATATTAGAACAGGTCCCACAGACCCCTTAGCAGTCCAATGCCAGCTACGGGAGAGAGTATCGACTCCAGGCTCCTTATATCCTAGAACAAGAACCGTTGCACACAGGACAGAGTTAATTCGTTGACTTTCCTTCCAGTGTCCAGCCAGCTGTGACTCTGGACAGTGTCTGAGCCCTGACAAGCTGCCATGGTCTTGATTTAAAGCCAGGGCAACCATGGCATTCACTGCATTCAATTTTGAGGAGGGTCAAGTGACATGCGGTAAGAATGTAGGCCTTGTTTGGTGCTTAACAGGTGAGTGATTTAGACATGGATCTCTACATAGGTTGTGTCCACCAGGCTTTGGAGGTTTTTAGACCCTTTGTGTTCTGAGTTCCCCCTCCCCCAGTCATAACTATGCATCATGTATATGCGGAGACTGTGAGAGAAGGGGCCGTGAGAGAGTATGCGGGCAGCAACTGGCTGATTTCTGTGACAATATTTTCTCCAGAAGCCTTTGGGCCATCCCTCGTATGCAGGCACACCAGTGAAACATCTCATGTCCACAGTGTTTGGCGGTTTATGGCGTGTCTCTCCGTGTACTGTCCCATCTAACCATGAAGAAAAGCTGAAGCATGTGGAAGAGTAGACGTCCACTATTCCATGTGCCAGGCTACCAGGCTGGGCGTGGCTTGTACCTGTGGCCTCAGGTCTCTGTGGAGACCTCACTGGACACTGTTCTCCACAGAGGATGCATCCCTGTGATGAGCCCCGTGAGGCAGGCAGCTTTACAGCTGCAGGGCAGTGAACAGATCTCCGATGAAGAGCACAGTTCAGCAGATCTGTGTGGACCTTGCAGCCTGAGAAGACAAACCTGCTGGAGCCAACTCTGAGACTAACCTTCCTCACGGGTCTAGGACAGGTGTAGCATCGCCGAGTCTTTCTGCTTCTGCCCAGATCCTGTTCCCAGCCAGACATCCCCTCTGCTGACGCCAGGGGCTCTCTTGGAGGCTGGGCTGGTTTAATCCTTTCTGGTTCTCCCCCAAGATAAGCTGGGTAATTGAAAATGTGCCCACGAGTATAATCTCCAAATTGGAGGATTTAAAACAAAGCTGATTAGAGGCTTCCAACTGTAAGCACGGGACAGAAAATTTTTTCTTTAAAAGACGCTGTTGATACTGAAGAGCTGAGCACCTTGGTGGGCTGCGCATGGCTGGTGTGGACCCTGTGCAGAGAGTGTGCATGGGAGCTGGAGAGAGAGCTGAAGGTGAGCATGGGGACTAGAGTTGTTTTTCTAGGACCCATGCATTAAAAAGGCATGTGGGGTGGTGTGCATGGTGGTGTGTATGGCGGTGTGCGTGGTGGTGTGCATTGTAATGTGCATGGTAGTGTGCACGGCGGTGTGCATGGTGGCGTGCATGGTAGTGTGTATGGTGGTGTGTATGGCTGTGTGCATTGTAGTGTGCATGGTGGTGTGCATTGTATTGTGCATGGTGGTATGCATGGTGGTATGTATGGTGGTGTGCATTGTAGTGTGTGTGGTGGTGTGCATGGCTGTGTGTGCATTGTAGTGTACATGGTATTGTGCCTGGTGGTGTGCATGATGGTGTGTATGGTGGTGTGCACTGTAGTGTGTGTGGTGGTATGCATTGTAGTGTACATGGTATTGTGCCTGGTGGTGTGCATTGTAGTGTGCGTGGTGGTGTGCATTGTAGTGTGCATGGTGGCATGTATTGCAGTGTGTGTGGTGGTGTGCATTGTAGTGTGCATGGTGTTGTGCATGGTGGTGTGCATTGTAGTGTGCGTGGTGGTGTGCATTGTAGTATGCATGGCGGTATGCATGGTGGTGTGCATGGTGGTGCACACCTGCAATCCCAGTGCTGGAGAGGTGGAGGTAGGAAGATCCCCGAGGCTCACTGGCCCTACTTGTAAAGTTCCAGGCCAATGTCAGATGTTGTTAAAAATAAAAAAAGATGTTCACTACCTGAGGGACAACAGTCAAGGATGTAAGTTGTCTGTCTTTCATATGCACAGACATGTCTGTACACATACATGAATCTGAGCACACATGTATATACACACATGAGAATCTGAACATGCATGTGTATACACATGTAAATTTGAACATGCATATGCATATACACACGTGACTCTGAACACACATGATGGCCACAACATAGAGAAGGAGAGGCGACTGGGCCTCAGGTGGCCTCCATTTTCTCCGTTCCCAGCAGCTTCCTCTGTCCCTCTCAGCGTGAACTCAGGACACACATGTCTCTCTGTAGAATATCTCCTCTGCCCCACCAGGGCTCCCGCTGGGATCAGAGGTGCATCAAGAGGTCTCAGGAAGGCAGACTGGAGGAGAATTTCAAACAAGAAAACCACCATTGTCTGAAGACAGAAGGCCCACAGAGCTTGCTGACCGCACGGACCTGGACACAGGAAGTTCAAAGAGGATGAGTTTATTATTTATGCCTCGGGAACCAGAAGAAGGTGGTGAGAGCCAGCGTAGCAGGCAGAGGGCTGTCTCTGCACTGTGGAGCCAGGTGCCCCCATTGCACGTGAAGCTTACTTTTTTATGAGATCATCTATGCACTGGGAAAGCTGGCACGGACACGCGAATCTGAAAGAAGAGACAAGCTCGCCAGCCCAAAGTCTTTCTAATCGTCTCCCTGGGAAATCAGTAGCAGAATTCGCTTTCCCCAGATGAGTCGGTCCAAGTTGGGGGAAGAGGTACTTTTGCAAGGGGTGAGTGTCGGTGTAAACTGGGTTTGGCTTCAGAACACTGGATGATGCCGCTCTATCTCCCGAACGTCTAGGACGCTCAGCGTTTTGTCTTGATGGCAAGTCCATGGTTGGGACTGTTCCTCACCAGTGGCCTGGATTCCACAGAGCGGGGCTGTGCTGCCCACTGGGTGTTGCTTCTCTTCGGGGCCCACTGACCCCTGCCCCGAGGCTCGCTCCTTCCTGGAGAGTCCAACCTCGAGTGGCTCAGGCACTTGTCCTTCAGATTCCAACCTGCCAGGTCACCTGACACCACCCAGGTCTGCACAGGAGCCACCAACACTCTCTGAATCCCAGCCTTCGGGGAGCAGCCAGCAGCTCTGGCACTCAGCCCGCTCTGGCAGATGGCCCTGATCTGAGAGTTTATGTAATATCTGTCTGATGGCAGTGACTGCAAGAGACAGTGGCATCTCATTTAAATAATTCAACCATCGTAAACTGTGCTGCTTTGGGTATGGGGCTTGCAGAGAGAGCTGGGTGAGGATGTTTTGTGCTTTCCACAATATGGAAACAGACAGTTGTATCCAAGGCTCACCTCAGATGGGTAGAGGCCAAGGCTTCCTCACACCCCCCACTCTGAGGGTATAGAAGCACCATAAAGGCAGGAAGAGCCAAGTTCTTAGCAACTAATGTGCATGGTTTGTATGTAAATGAATTCTTCAAGAATTTACTCTTAAACATCCTGAGTGCTCTTGCTGTCTCTTTCCTTAGGGTATTTATCCATTGAAACAAACACTTCCTTGTCAAGTAGCATGCAGGTTAACTGAGTGAAGTCTAACCCACCGCATCAGTACTGTTGTCTCTAAAAGCCGATGGTGCTCAAATCCAGACAGAACCAAGTCACTCTGTCTAGTGATTTGTGTTCTCTTAACATGTGGAATTAAGGATTGTCTGGAGGTCATTCCAGCTACTTGGGAGGCTGAGACAGGAGGATTATAATTTCTAGGCTTGTCTGGGCTGTAGAGTAAGTTCATCTTAAGCAACTTGTGAGACCTTGCCTCAAAGTTTACAAAAGATGAAGAGGGTCTATGTACGGTCTGTGGAGGAGTGTTTGCTTAGCACACGAAGCTCTGAGTTCTATGCTCAGCAAAAGCAATGCAGCAACAAAGAAAAACACTGGCAAAATACAGATATTAAATCCCACGTGGCGTTTCAATATCAGTGAGACTAGAGGAGGTAAATTCTTTTGTTACATTTATTTATTTGTGTGTGTGCATGTGTGTGCGTGTGTGTGAGTGTGCATGTGTGTGTGTGCGTGCCCATGCCTATGTATGCCATGGCACCTATTAGAGCCGGTTCTCTCCTTGCACCATGTATGTCCTGGGGATTGAACTCAGGTTGTCAGACTTGGCAGCAAGCACCTTTACTCACTGAACCATTGTGCTGGCCCAGCACTAGATACATTTTCCAAGAGAGTCAAAAGAGTGTGTGTTTACTGCTCTAGTTGTTGGTATGAACCTGGGAGAGCAGGACCTAAAAAGAAATTCGGCTGAAATCTCATGCAGTAGCAAACTTGATCCCAAGCATCAAACAATATAGATTCTGAGGGTTAAGAAGAGTCTCCTGAGTGAAGTTTACAGTCACCAGTGCAAGTTGTACACGGCAAGACATGGTTTTCCACAGGGCCGTACGATCGACAACAGCTGAAGTAAACTCATTCCTATCTGCTACACCCGGAAGAGGCACAAAAACACATCCCAAGGACAGTTCCGTTATGAAGAGATTGAGGTCACCAGGCTCTTCTCTTGTCTTCTTGGAGTTTTCTCACAAGCACTCAGAATTCCCCTCCCACGACTCCATTTTTGAACTGAGTTCCAACAGTTGTAAAAGACAATTAATTGTATTACATCTCATCTCAGACCCATCAGTCACAGCCCCAATCCACCACAAGCTGCTACAACCCAGGACTGTACAGATGCCTCTTCAGGCTGGTACCATGCAGATAAGATTCCTTCCGCTGCCCTCACATGCCTGCCCCATGAGCCAGAGCTGGCATTTGGAAAGAGCATTGAACCCCCCCAGACACATAGGCACACAGATAGACAGACAGACAGACAGACACACATACACATGCACATACAAGCACACACGTACACATGCACACAGGCACACACACACAAGCACACATGTACACACGCACACAGGCACACATAAGCACACACGTACACATGTATACAGGCACACATGCATGCACACGCAAGCACACACATACACATGCACACATGCATGCACATACAAGCACACACATACACATGCACACAGGCACACATGCATGCACACACAAGCACACACATACACATGCACACAGGCACACACACACAAGCACATACATACACAGGCACACAGGCACACATGCATGCACACACATACACATGCACACAGGTACACACACACACACTCTTCCCTGGCAGGACCATGCGATGCTGTTGTCAAATCATCTTTTGGGTCAGGCATTAAGAGCAGCACAAGGCTTTGATGTGGGCTTACGTTCTGAGTATTATGAAAACGAAGTACAAAGTAGAGGCGCGCTTCTGTCTCTGGGGAAGAATTTACATGTGCCACGCTGATAATTTGGAACCATTTTGTTAATAAACACATCTCCAAGTTGGCATGCAAAGCAGTGGCGAGGGGGGGGGGGAGACTTTAGAGAGCCCCGGAAATGAGCTCCTGCATAAAACGTGGCGTTAAAAAGAAAGCCAGGACTTTGCGGATGACTTGAGCAGAGGCTCTTTTGTTAGCACGGATGCGGGAGCTTGCTGCTCTTTGCTGTGTAAACATATGGCCAGAAACCCAAGTTGCTGAGTTGTTTTGAGATAAGAGCAACAGAGAGGGCTCCTTCTGGTTCATCCATATTTCATTAGGGCAGCAGTTAAAAGATTCATTAGAAACACCCATCTGTAGCCAGCAGCTTTCTTGAGGGGGCTCAGATGGAGGCTGGATTTTCTGAGTAGCACTTCACATGCGCAGAGAAAGACAACCATTTACGAGAATTAAAAGCTCACCAGAGAGAGGCTGCCTGGTAAAATATTGGAGCGTACCTGTGCTGATGTGAATCAGCACTCACTCCAGAAGGAATCCAAGAGTTTATTCTGAGCTCAGTAGGCGTGGCCATGGTCCGGGAACATGGATTTGGGTTGCCCTGAAGGACGCGTTCTGCTGAGGAAGAGGTTACACGAGTGTTTAGAGTCATACAACTACACAACAAAAAAGCTGTACATCAAGGTGTTGCTCAGACACTGTAGGGGGCAGGGAGGAGGAACTGCAGGTGGGCTGGTTACAGCAGGGGCATCTCTGCTGTAGGTCTCAAAGGCTGTCTGATAACAGACACAGACAGAGCGGGCAGTGGATAGCTCTCAAGGGGATTAATGATAACCCAGAATGATTTTGGCTGTTGATCTGTAACATTCCAACTCTTCAGAACCACGAGGCTCTAATCAGTCAATCACTCTTGCACAATCTTTAACATGGGGGTGGATCTCTCAAGGAACCTCAAACTGATACCTGCTGCATACTGGTAACCCTTGACTGCCACTTGCCTCAGGTCTGAAAAGGGGAGGAAGCTGGACCCAGAAAGGTTGGTCAGAGCGGGAAGCTCTTGGTCAGGGTTGGGCAGGGACCAAGGGATCATGAGATCACACCCTGGGGCAACCCTAGTAACTGTTCTGGAGGAACAAAGATAATCCAAAGAGACACCTGTGCCCTCTCCTAAGCTATCAGAGCATTGGGATGATGGTCTCATTGGGAGGAGTCTCATGCTAGAAAAACTGGCTTCCCGGTGGACTTCCAGCTCTAGATCAGGTTTGGGCTCTGCCTGATGATGTAATGAACCTGTACACACAGAAAGTAGAGTGGTGTTCACCAGGGTCCAGAGGAGGGGTAGGAAGGTGCCAGTCTTTGACAGGGATCATGTTTCATTCTGGGAAGATGTTTAAAAACTCCTGTGGATGGATGGTAGCACTGACTGAACAGTGTGAATGTACCAAGTGCCATTTAACTCAGCTCTTACACATGGTAAGAATGATAAATCTTGTTGTGTATATGTTAGCTTATTAAAAAAAGTACTGAAAATATCCTGGAGGAAATGAATTGAAGCCTCGAAGAGGACTAGGGAAAGCAAAATCCCAAGCTTGTGCTTCTCAAAGTATCCCGTTGGGAGTCAGCAAACAACAGTTCTCCAGGTTCCCCTCTTACGCACTTGGGTGGACGTTTCTGATTGAAAAGAGAGAAGCATGGGACAGTGTCGTGGCTCCATCTCAGTTCTTGAACCTTCTTTTAGCTACTGTGTTATTTAGGGTTCCTTGGAGAAACAGAATCAATAGAATGAATCTCTCTGTAAAAATGGATTTATTAGAGTGGTTTACAGGCCGTGGTCTGACTAGTCCAACAGTGGCGGTCTCCCAATGAAAGTTTAAGACTCAGTAGTTGCTCAGTCCACAAGGCTGGGTGTCCCTGGTGCCTTCAGTATACATCGGAATCCCAAAGCAGTGGGCTCTGAAGTCAGTGAAGGAATGAAGTTGTCCGTGAGAGTGAGGGCACGCAGGCAGAGAGCAGAGGCTCCCTTCCTCCATGTCCTTTACGTAGGCTGCCCCCCAGAAGGTGGGGCCCAGGTTAAAGGCGGATCTTCCCGCCTGTGATGAATGAGCCAGTCCTCACAGGTGTAACCAGGATCTTGGGTTTTGGTTAATTCCAGTTACTACTAAGAATAGCTAGTACAGTTCCCCACCCTGGTGACTCTGTGTGTGTGTGTGTGTGTGTGTGTGTGTGTGTGTGTTTGTAGGCATGGGCAATGACAGAGAAGCTTGCTATTTTTAGACTTTCTGTTTCATAATATCAAACATTTATGATTTTCCAAAATTACACGGATACGTGTAGCGTGGGGTTTATGTGCACATGAGTCCCAGAGTCCAGAGGAGGGCATTGGATCCTCTGGGATTAGAGTTACAGACAATCATGGGCAATTGTGCAGATGCTGGGAACTGAACCCAGGTCCTCTGGAAGAGCATCCAGCGCTCTTAACCACTGAGCCATCTCTCCCGTCTTGCAGCATGCCTTCTTAACCGCTAAGTCATCTCTCTAGCAGCTCTGTGCTGTAATGTTGATGGCAAGGTAAATACAGTAAGCTTTTAGACATGGCCCCAGCCTTCCTTATTACTTTGGATTCATACTGAGGAACTCCTAAGATGAATGTGTAATCCTTTTCCCCAAAGCACAGAGAGCTTCATTTGTGTCTCCAGTGGACAGCCAGGAGCTTGTCAGTCCATGCTTCCCACCAAGCTCAGCATCCCACTTTGCTCTGGTCCTGTGAGGTCTATATTGTGGTAGCATGGACATTCAGCCTCGGATAAAGAGAAAAAGTAGAAGTTCACCTTCTCAGGGCAATTGAGGAAGAAATAATTAATCTCTTTATATTCATATTGATTTGAAATTTGTAGTCAGGTAAAGGCTCTTCTGTGTGGCCACAAACTCGGAATGGGTATTTGAGGCAAGCGACAGCCAGCTGTGCTGAGCAGTGGGAACTGACCTTTTGGGCTTTGGCCAGCTTTTGGCCAGGGCACACAGCCAAGTCTATCTCTTGTCATCAGTGATCTCTAGTTCTGTGTCCAGTTTAAAGCTCCTACTGTTGCTCCATCTCTGTCAGCACAGCCCCCCAGCTGCTCTGGTGCATTTTAACTGAGCAGCGACCAGCAGTTTGAGGCTCCCTTGTTGAAGTATTAGCTTCCTCCCTGAGAACCCGCCTCCTCCCCCAATTGCCCAACTCTCTCTTCCAGCATCCTCACAGCCAGGGTTTCCAGGGAGTTGTTAGACTGTTTGAAGAGGCCCTTTGACACCTAGCTTGGTTTCAAGCATTTGTCGGTCCCTTCCCTACCATCTTGGAGCCATAGGGCTGGCTGCAGGGTATGGGGTGTGTGTGTGTGGTGGCGGGGGTTCTGTATCAGACGGTTTGTCCTGGGAGAGGAGTTCTGCACTCTGTTCTCCAGAATCTCTCTTATGGAGCAGGAGGCTGCAAAGATGAAGTGGCTGCTGCTCCCAGGCCCTTCTTCTGGGTCGGCTGTTCTAGGTCAGACAGGCAGAATGAGGTCATCTCTGGGTTTTCCAGGGCAGGGTGAGCACATCTGTTTCCTGGCTACCCAGTGGAACCCTCACTTTGGGCCTCACCCTTTTGGTGCCTCTCCTTCCTTCCTGTCTGGCTGAGCCTCTTTCCAGGGCTGACTGTGATCAATGTAAGGAGGAAGTGTGGCCTTTCCCAGCTGAGCCATAAACACAGCACTTTCTCAGCTGCAGGCCAGAGCAGCCCATGAGATCATGTTTCAGGAAGGATGTGTGAGCAAGGACTGATCCGTGGTCCTAGCAGACCTCAAAGGCTCCCTCAAAAAAAAAAACAAAACCCAACAATAACAACAATAAAAACTGTGCATGTACACACTTGCGTTCCTGTGTTTATGTGTGTATGTGTTTTGTGAGAGTGTGGATATGTGGTATGTATGCAAGTGTGTGTGTGTGTGTGTGTGTGTGTGTGTATTGCACTTTGGTTATGGAAGGCTCAAAATCTTCCTAGCAACTTGACCTGGACCCTGAAGATTTCAGAAGTTCTTTCCAGAACTGGATATCAGTGCCTCTGCTCAGTCCTCTACCTGAGTACCTGAGCACTGATTGCACACTTGTGGCCCCCTCAGCAGCAGATGGGACATGTGCGCCTCCAGTTAGCTGCAGAGTGGGATCTGCTTGTGTCTGTTGTATTTGATGAGTGTATGTGTGTGTGTGTGTGTGTGTGTGTGTGTGTGTATGTGTCCCTAGGCAGGTACAAACTTTTCTTTGGCCTTAATCTGTAGGCAATGGGCCTGTGGCTCTCCAGAATTACAGGCCATGGCTGGAGCAGTTGGGGTTTACTGTGTCAGGACCCTGTGAGGGTGACACATAGGCATTTGGAAAGAATCATTTTTTAGTAAGTTACTCTCTACTTAGGAATGCTCTTTGAACAACAGGTCAGCTACTTAACTGATGGCATTTGGGTTACAAAATAATTGGAAGTCTTTTGCCCAAAAGACAATATAGTTTTGCTGGACTGGTTGTTTAGGATGTGAAGCTGTGAGCACTTCCACTGGCCGCAGTATCCAGAACACAGTGTTCTCTGCAGCGGGGATCCCTGGCTCTTTAGCAGTTTTCTTGCCAGCTTTGCAGAGGGTGGAGGGACAGCTGTCCCTCTGGGGCTCCCTCTGTTCCCGTTTGAATTCTGAAGCCCTGGTGGGTGCTCCAAGCTGGTGGGGCTCTGATGCTGTGGTGAGCATGGTTCTGGGCAGGGGGTGACAGAGAGGGGAAGGACAGCTAGGGTTCCAAAATGACCACATCAGCTACCCCAGAGCTGTAATGGCCCAAATATGTTGTCATGAAGGAACAGGGAACAGAAATCTATCATTTGACTGCCTGTCACCGAAGTCATCATCCCAGTTTGGGATGAAGAGAAAGGAGAAAGGATGAACGTGGAAGGAGACAGGCTCAGGGCTGAGGCAGGCTTTGGGGAGTCAGAATGAGATCTCAGAAGTCAACCACAAACTTCTGATTCACTCATTCATTCATTCATTCATTCATATTCATTCATTCATTCTCTGTCTCTCTCTGTGTCTCTTTCTCTGAGACTTGGAACTTGCCAATCGGTCCAGGTTGCCTGGATGAAGAACCCTAGGTGTCCTCCCGTCTCTCTACCTCCTGAGAGCTGGGGTTACAGGCGTGTACCACCCTCTCAGCTCTGTGTGTATATATGGTGTGGTATTTTTGTGAGTGTGGCATATGTCCTTGTCAATGGGAATGCATTTGTCTGTGTCCATACCATGTGGAGGTCAAGGGTCAACACTGAATGTCTTTCTTCATCTTTAATTTTTTTTAAAAATTTATTTATTTATTTCGTGTATGTGAGTCCACAGTCTCTGTCTTGAGACACGCCAGAAGAGGGCATTGGATCCCCATTACAGATGGTTNTGAGCCACCGTGTGTTTGCTGGGAATTGAACTCAGGACCTCCAGAAGAGCAGTCAGTGCTCTTAACTGCTGAGCCATCTCACCAGCCCTTCATATTTAATTTTTAAAAATGCATTTTGGATCTATTTACCTTACGCATACAGGTGTGTTAGCTATGTTGTCATGTGTCATGTGGGCGCTGGGAACTGCATCCTGGCCTCTGCAGGAGCAGCGAGTGCTCCTGTGGAGCAGAGACCCATCTACATCTTGAAGGCAGTGGCCTTAGAAAACCTGCCCTTACATTCTGTTGGTATGACACATGGCTGAGAAAGCCCGCTTTTCTAATCCACTTGGCACAATCAAGTTACTTGGCACCTATTGCACCTTTGGCCAGCTCTCCATTGATCATTGATCATTGATCATTGATCATTGAGAGCTCATTGATGAGCTCTCCAGGCTCTCCATCTTTAATTTTTGAGGCTGTCTCTTTCCCTGAACATGAAGCTCATCAATTTGGCTCCATGGTCAGCGAACTTCAGGGACCCCCCCCCTCCACTCTGCCTCCCGGCACGGGAATTGCAAACATGTACCACCATACCTGGCACTTTAACCTGCGCCCTGGGGGTCAAACTCAGGTTCTCGGACTTGCACAGCCATCTTCCCAGGCCTGTAGCTAATATTGCACCACACTTTTATGTTCCAGGTCCTATTCTAAATTGTTTATACAGATGCTAACAAGAACCTTGTACATGGGGTGCTTCTAACCACCCCCTTAACTGAGGGGGATCTGAGGCACACAGAAGTCAAACATCCTGTAGAAGGTTACGCAACGAGCAGTTGATATGGTCAGGACAGTGAGGTGACAGGATTCCTTTCTGTCCCTATTTCTGCAGGGTAGCTAGGTGAGGGCTCAGCCCCCGGAGTTCACTGTGTAAGATGAAGAGACAGGCGGCCTCTGTGCCACAGCCAGTGACTTAGTGAGGGTTTTACGGCTGTGAACAGACACCATGACCAAGGCAACTCTTATAAAGGACAACATTTAAATGGGTCTGGCTTACAGGTTCAGAGGTTCAGTCCATCATCATCAAGGTGGGAGCATGGCAGCATCCAGGCAGGCATGGTGCTGGAGATGCTGAGAGTTGAGTTCTCCATCTTCATCTGAAGGCAGCTAGGAGAAGACTGGCTTCCGGGCAGCTAGGATGAGGGTCTTAAAGCCCACACCCACAGTGACACACCCACTCTAACAAGACCACACCTCCTAATAGTGCCACTCCCTGGACTGAGCATATACAAGCCATCACAGACACCGAGGCTTCGGGAAGGTGTTGGGAATGTGGGAACCTGGAGACTTGGTTACTACAAATCTAAGTATCATCCAGTAGTGACTGGAACACATGACGGAGTCACACGCTGATATTTTGGTGTCAGGTGGCTTGCTTTGCAAGCCCTCTCCTGGAGGGGACACTCTATGTATCATCAGCACTAGGACAGTCGCTGGGGAGCCACCGAGGCTGTGTCCCCAGGACACTGACAGTCTGTCAGACAGACATACAGTAGGGCCTGCTACTCTGCCAGCAGAAGGCTGGGCTGCTGGGCTGACTGGACTCCCTATGCTGGTAAGGATGACCTTGATCTCCTGACCTTTCTGCCTTCACATCCCAAGGACTGGTATTATGGGAGTGTCCCACCATGCCTGTGATCATGAGTTTTCACGCTGTGTCTTTGATAGGTGTACCCATGGAGACCTGTATGGCAAGCATGTCCTCCACATGCAGCTCCTGTTGATTCAATCACATACACTGTTTTCTTCTCTTCTCAGACAGTGGGCATGGTTCATTCCCTGCAGTAGTAGTCCCTCAGAGGCGGCGGCTGACACGGAGACCCGGCTACATGAGAAGCACAGCCGGTTCTGGGATCGGGTTCCTCTCTCCAGCAGTGGGCATGCCACGCCCGAGCTCAGCCGGGCTGACAGGCCAGCAGTCCCACCGCTCACAGTCCAAGGCTGGACAGTGCGGACTTGACCCCGGGAGCCACTGCCAAGCCTCACTGGTGGGCAAGCCTTTACTCAAGAGCTCCCTTGTCCCTGCGGTGGCCTCTGAGGACCACCTGCACCCAGCCCAGGGCTCTAGGAGAAAAAGATCAGTGCACTTTGGGGTTCATTCCAAGAATGACAGCAGACAATCTGAGATGCTGACTGGGTCATTTAAGCCTGGGGACAGTGGGTGTTGGCAAGAATTGTTATCTTCAGACAGCTCTAAGTCTCAAGCTCCTAGCCTTGATGCAGCCTGGAACAAGGGATCAAGGGGCCTGAAGACTGTGAAACCTCTGGCATCACCGGTGTTGAATGGCTCCACTGACATCCCATCCCATCCCGGCTTCCAAGACACCTTTACTTCCAGCTTCAGCTTTATCCAACTCTCCCTCGGTGCTGCTGGAGAACGCGGAGAAGCAGAAGGTTGCCTGCCATCCAGAGAGGCCGAACCTCTGCATCAGAGGCCCCAAGAGATGACAGCTGAAGCATCCGGCTCAGACAGGCCCCACGGGGACCCTCGGCATCTCTGGACCTTCGGTCATCATGTTGCTCCAGGCTTGGCGGACTTGGCTCAGGTGACAAGAAGCAGCAGCAGGCAACCAGAATGTGGCAAGGTCTCCTCCTCAGATGCTGGCTTCTCTTCCCAGGATGCATCCTCCGCTGATGGGCGGGGCGAGCAAGGCAGTGGCTGGGCAGATGCCCATGGATGGCATACATTGCTCAGGGAATGGGAGCCCATGCTGCAAGACTACCTACTGAGCAACCGCAGGCAGCTGGAGGTGTGTGTCCTTCAGGAATCGGGTCACCTCAAACTCAGGTTGGGTGGAGGCGGGGAGCGGGCTGTTGACTGAGTGCTGGTCCCGGAAGCTGCAAAGGTTCCTGGGACGGTTGACTGAAAAGATGTGGCGGCACATCTGTCTCCTGCACATCTGAATGCACATGCTCTGCTCTCCGCTTTCTGGCTGTGTGGCTTAGGTGCTGGGGGGACTGGCAAGATTTCTCAGTGGGTAAAGGCACTTGGTGCCAAGCCTGACTACCTGAGTTTGATCCTCCAGAACCTACATGGTGGAAGAGGGAGCTGACTTCTGCGAGCCATTACCTCTCCTTGCCCCGTAGCAAACAAATGCGATAAAATAAGACACTGGGAGGGCAAGGGGGGACAGCCAGCTCAGGTTTGAAAAGAGTGAGAAGTTAGGAGGGGGAGAAGTCTGATCGGGCAGTCCCCATCTTCTACTGCATTGTTTCATTGCCCCACGTAGGCTGTGTAGGTCCTCCTACCAAGAGACTGTGAACGTTTGTGTGTGTGTGTGTGTGTGTGTGTGTGTGTGTATGTATACATGCCTGTCTGTGGTGTCTGTGGTGTGTATGTGTGTGGGGTGTGTGTGTAAGTGTGCCCGTGGTATGTGGTATATGTGTGTGTGGTGTGGTGTGTGTGTGTGGTATGTGGTGTGTGTGTGTGTGTGGTATATGACATTTGTGATGTGTGTGTATATATGTGTGTGTGAGATGTGTGTGCCTGTGTGAGTGTGTGTGTGGTATGATGTGGTAAGTATGAACATGTGGTGTGTGTGTATGAGTGTATGGTGTGTGGGTGTGTATGTGGTTTGTATGTGGCCTGAGGACAACCTTGGGTGTCATCTTCAATTTTGTCACAGTGCTTGAGTGCACTGATTAAGACAGTGGGCCTCAGGGACTCTCCTGTCCCCTCTTCCTGTGAGGTGGGATTACAGGCATGGGTCACAAGGCCCAGTTTTCTGTAGGAGTTCTGAGCATGGAGCTCAGGTGTTTACACTTGCCAGGCAAGTGCTTGACTGGCTTCTTATCTCCTCAGCGTCCAGCTTCAGCGATTAGAAGCAAGTATTGACCGTAGCCCGTCAGGAAGTTGTTCTGGGAATGGAGGCATGGCTGCCCGTGGCTCTCCAGTCCCTTGTCCATCTCTCCCCCACTCCTGTGCTGGGGATAGAACTAGGGCCTTGTGCACTCACCACTGAGCTACATGTCCAGCCCAAGACAGCAGCTTCCCTGCGATGGACCCTTCAAGCAGGGCCACAGCCCCTCCTGGGCTGGCCAGCCTGGAGACAGCTGTGGATGGTGCCTGGCTCCTCTTGGCTCTCACCTCCCACATTTCACCCTTGCCACGATGCTCTGAGCGTTAGCGCATACTCAGAGGCCATTTGGACGGCAGTCTGTGTTCCCTCTCCCCACACAGCGCTTCGTGCTGATAATGGCACAGCCCTGTGGTGTTTGCAACATTCTAAGTCTTTCTGGGGAGCTCATTCTTAAATTGTGCTTCTTGTTCAAATAACTTTTTTTTTTTTAAACCATGCACTTGGCATTGGAAAACTGTATCTTTGTGTGTATATATGTTTTTAAAAAGAGTTTAAGGAGAACTTCACTTTTAAAATAGTCTCCCTATTTTAAAAACAGTACTGCTTTTCAGGATTTTAACTTTTTTTTATCACATTTTTTACTTATTTGTGTGCATGTGTGCGTGATGGTACTTGCACAGTGTTCAGAGAACTCCTTGTGGGAGTTGTGTGGGTCCTGGGGACCAAGCTCAGGTTCCCTGGCTTGGCACTGTGGGCTTTCACCCTGGAGCCATCCAGACAGCCCGCTTTCGAAATAGTTTCTAGGTGTTTATAGATTTTACCAAATGAACGAGCTTGAATTAATTTGTGATTTATGTCTTATGTTTCCCCTTCCCACTGACACAGGTCACTTCCTTAATTTTAAAGCTTCAGAAACTTCAAGAAAAAGCGGTGGAGGATGGCGATTACGATACTGGTGAGTCCGAAGCTGTTCGTGGACAGTTTCATCTTTTTCCCTGATGGCTGTCCAGTCGGACATCTTTCTCTGCTTCTTAGACTCTGCCTCCTTCATCCTGGGAGCTGTGTGGTTGAATCTTGTGACAGTCTCTCTTTTGGGACAGCTGGCTAGCATGCTGCCATGTTGGTCTGTGGATTTCGAAGTGCTTTGGAGCATCAGCCTCTCTGATAGGTTGAACTTCATTGATTGGCCGGGAACAGGTATGGAGTCTGCTCTGTAGGAAGCATGCTAACTCATCACCCGCCCACCTGTAACCCACAGATCCATTAGCTACACCCAGTATGGTACACATGCTGTGCCTCATAGCATGGGGTAACTCAGTCCTCCATGCCTGCCCAGCCATGACAGATTGTCTTCTCCAAACTGTGAGCCTGAGCAACCCTCTCCTCACTAAGCTCTTTCTCTTGGTATTTTTATTTTTCTTTTTGTCACAGCCGTTAACTAATACACAAAGTCACCGATGTCTGGTGATGACAGTGTCACGAGGGTTTGTATGCGGGGCTCTCGAAAAGCTCCATCCATTAGCTGGGTATTATGCATATTATAATAAAGAGCTGCCCCGGACCACAACCAGCAATTGAATTGATGGACCGACAGCTTCTACTGGCAGAACATTCTAACTCTTCTATTTTTGCACAAAGTGACAGAAACAATTAACTTATTTGACCCGAGACCCTTAAAAACACCCTCATGAGCTGTGGGCAAATTGGTGATAATGTATTTATACATTGTTTTTGTTTCTCTGTATGTTTTCAGTTGAGGCATTGTGAAAATGAGTTCTGAAGTATTTAGTGTCTCCCTTTCCTATCTCTTTTGATGGGGATTGTTGTGTTATAAAAAGATAAAGAGATGGGGGATGTATTTTGGTGTGGAGGTATATTCAGGTGTGGAGGAACAGGGTGCTTCAGCAGGCCTATGCTGAGGCATCCCTTCCTTCTAAGGGACCAGCCACAGGATGGTATAGTATAGAATAGAGTTTATTCAGGGTATGGTGAGGGAAGTTGAGAGGATAGTAGAGGCAGATAAAAGCTGAGAGAGAGAGAGAGAGAGAGAGAGAGAGAGAGAGAGAGAGAGAACACTGAGAAGAGAAGTAGAGGCTGGCCATGAGCAATTGGAGGTGCAGAGAGAGGTGAGAAGTCAGAAGAGGAGCAAGCAGTGAAGAGCAAGAGAGAGCAGAGGGGCAAGCAGCCCCTTTTGTAGTGAGTCAGGCACACCTGGCTGTTGCCAGGTAACTGTGGGGCAGAGCTTAGGCAAAATGCTAACAGGGATGGTTCAGCAAGTGCAGGAGAGAGTCCTGAGATGGGCGAGGAGACGGGGTGTCAGAGTGGGAGCTGTTTGCCCCGCAGGGTGCACTTGGGCTCCTGTCTGTTCTAGGGTACAACAGGAGTATAACCCTGTTCCCTGGTGTGGGAGGAGTCTACGTGAAGGTGCTGTGTAAGAGACACCCACAGCTCAGTGCTCAGTGGAAGGATGGGTTCCCTTACTGCCTGTGCCCCACACACTCTAGAAAGCACCAGAAATGGAGACGGCTTCTGAATAACCTATGATGGCAGTTATCACGGAACAAGAAGAAGGCAGGGCGGGATAATTCAGCTTCTTGCTTTCTATGTGGTAGTAAGAAGCTCATTGTATATGATCTGATTTCTTTCAAGATGCGAAAATAAAATTGTAAATGAGGTAAAGCAAACTCTGTCCAGAAGCACGCAAATTACGGTGAAGCGTTTGAAGTTTGAATATTCGAAACATCTTAGGGAATGGGTTTTTCTTCTCTTCAGGGTCGGTTTCTGGATCTGTTATCTTGTTAATTTTATGGATTTTTTTTTTTTGGATGACATTGAACGACACTGAGGAGATAAATTTGTAACCCTGCTTGGGTTTATGAAGACCCAACATTGATTATTGTTGCAGTTAGTTTTAGGTTTTAATTATCAACTTGACACAGCCTAGACTCACCTGACAGGAGAGATTTGATTGAGGAATTGCCTGGATAAGACTAGCTTGTGGAAATGTCTATTGGGAATTGTCTTAGTTAAATATCTTGTTAAATGATGCTGGAAGATACAGCCCACTCTGGGTGGCATCATTCCCTAGGCAGGTGGTCCTGACCTGTATAAGAAAGCTAGCTGAGTATGAGCCTGTGTAAGCCAGCCAGCCAGCAGCCTTCCTTCATGATTTCTGCCTCAGGTTCTTGCTTGAGTTGTTGCTTTGACATCCTTTCACAAAGGGCTCTGACCCGAAAGCCAAGTAAATCATTTCCTCCCCTAAGTTGATTTTGGTTTAGAATGTTTTATTACAGCAACAGAACAGAAGTAGACAATCATTCTTTGTTTGCTCGAGATGGCATCTTACTGTGTAGCCCAGGTTGGTCTTGAACTCCTCATCCTTTTACCTCAGCCTGTTATCACACAGCTAGGATTACGGGTGTGGTTCATACCCAGGCTTCATTATCCTGGTTTTGAAGCTGAAGGGGAGGGGTGAAAAATGACAGAATGAAAGTGGGACCCAGATGCAGAAAACCCGACTGAGAGAGGAAGTGCTCTGTCCTGGGACCCTTGCCCCTCCCTACGGACCTCTGCTCTTCTGTGAACTCTGGCTTTGTGGGAGGAGAGGATAATGAGCTGTCTCAAGAAAAGTGTCACTGTTCCCTTTAAAACAATTATAAACATGGTGGCCTTGGCTCTTGGCACTGTGCTTTGGCTCGCTGGATAACTTTTGGTTTGTATGAATTGCCCAGGCATTTGATTCAGTCTTGCGTCCTGTCTACTGAAATCGCAGCACGTGTGGTGACCACCTGCTCTCGGTAGCGGATCAGCGGCTGTTTCCTCTAGACTTAACATGACCTGAAGCCTGTTTTCTGCTGCACTGTTTCCCAAGTCTTTGGTGTGGGGATGTGGTTGCTCTAAAGGCCCTGTCTGCATGGTTAGCTTGACTGTCATCTTGAAAGAATCTAGAATCTCCTGGGCGAGGGGCCTCTGAGCGTACCCATGGGGGATTATCTTAATTGCTTTAATCATGGCAGGAAGACCTGCCCACTGTGGGTGGGGCCATCCCAGGGCTGGGATCCTGGTCAGTGTAAATGTAGAAATGCTTGTGACTCAGTTACAAGCATTTGCTGCTCTCTGCTTCCTGTGCTTGCGGGATGGTCAGCTCCCTCATGCTCCCGATGCTGCGACTTCCCAGAAGACAGGCTTTCTTCCTTAGGTTGCTTTTGTCAATAGTATCTTTATTACAACAATAGGAAAATGACCGGCAAACTGTCCTCTGAAGATGGGCCCCCAAAGCTACCCAGGTGGCCAAAAAAAAACCAAACCAAACCAACCAACCAACCAAACCAACCAACCAAACAAAAAACCCAACTTTTTCGGGCAAATAACTATTTGAGAGTGTGCTGACGTCATCACTGCAAGGAAGTGGATCCCAAGCAGTACCAGGGCATCTCGGCAGTGACATCCATGAAAGGCCCTTTCTCAGATCCACATGGGTGCCTGTGGCTGGAGGACTCCAGGCCCAGTGTGCTGAGCAGTCCTGACGGAGTGTGAAGCAGCCCCAGGAACGAGCCTACCTCCGCTGTTCCCTTTGCTCAATGCCCTGTTACTGTGCACCACAGCCGCTGACCATCTCCAAACCCCCCAACTGAACGCACACTGCGGAGACTCGCATTGGACAGTTCTCCTGCAGAGACTCGCATTGGACAGTTCTCCTGCAGAGACAACTTGAATTGGACAGTTCTCCTTGCTTGTTTTTGTACCACACTTCCTGACAGTTTCTTCATAAGTAAGACCCAGTATTAAGCCAGGACACCACTTTTCTAGAATCCCAAGACTGTATTTATGCCCGCCACCGTCATGGCTTTCTATCTTGAGCTTTCTATCGGCTGCAAGAGCTTAGTTCCTGCTACAGCAAAGAAGTATGGGGCTTCCCTTGCTGGACTGGGAGATGAGACAGCTTGTAGGTTTGTGCGTGTTCCCCACCAGCATCTCTTTTCTGCCCTTTGACCTCAGCCTTATCTGGGCATACTGATTCACTGGTCTCTCCATGGACCCTTGGCTTCTAGCCTCACCTCTCTCAATTTATCTTCTATTTCTGCATCCCACCTTAATATCTTTTCCTCTTCCTGTCTTAGGTAGGATTTCTGTTGCTCTGATGAAACACTGTGGTGGAAAAACAAGTTGGGGAGGGAAGGGTTTATTTGGCTTATGCTTGTATATCACTGTTCATCATTGAAGGAAGTCGGGACAGGAACTCAAGCAGGGCAGAGAGCTGGAGGCAGGAGCTGATGCAGAGGCCATGGAGGATGCTGCTTACTGGCTTGCTTCCCATGGCCTACTCAGCCTGCTTTCTTATAGAACTCAGGACCAACATCCCAGGGATGGCACCGCCCGCAATAGGCTGGGCCCTTCCCCATGGATCACTAATTGAGAAAATACCCTACAGATGAATCTCGTGGAGACATTTTCTCTTAATCGAGGCTCCTTCCTCTCTGATGACTCTAGCTTGTGTCAAGTTGACCTAAAACGATCCAGGACATTTCCCACGTCACCTGACCACACTGTTATTTATGACGTGTATAAATAAGCCAGGCAACCATCTCCCTGTCCTAACTACACTTCTGGCTACATTTTCTCTGTTCTACTGCTATTTCTCTTTGGTCTCCCACTTGCTCCAGAGGGCAGTGGGCCTTGACCCATACCACACATCGGTGGACACCATTCTTTCTTTGTCTTATGTCCTGGGGACCCTTCTGCCCTGGGGGAATGTTCTCCACACTGTGTGTCTCCCTAAGTATTATACTTGAATATAGCTGTTGTCTCTTCCCTTGACTAAATTTCTTGGGGCGAAGAGAGACAACCTTATTTATATTTCTTTTTATTTTTTTTAAAGAAAAAAATTACACAATAAATACAAATTAAAGACATTAAATACATTAAAGAAATAGTTTTTCTTTTGTTTTGTTTTAAATTATCAGCTTATTGCTTGCCTAACTTTAACTGTACCCTCCAGCTTGATGCTTTTCAATGTCTTCTCTTGAAGAATGTTTGGAATATAGCTTATGGTAATTATCATCTTTATTTTTATGAGATAGGATCTCATGTAGTGTAGGCTGGCCTCAGACTCTCTATGTAGTTGTCTTAGTTAGGGTTTTACTGCTGTGAACAGACACCATGACCAAGGCAACTCTTATTAAGGACAACATTTAATTGGGGCTGGCTTACAGGTTCAGAGGTTCAGTCCATCATCATCAAGGTGGGAACATGGCAGTATTCAGGCAGGCATGGAGCAGGAGGAGCTGAGAGTTCTACATCTACATCTGAAGGCAGCTAGGAGAAGACTGGCTTCCGGGCAGCTAGGATGAGGGTCTTAAAGCCCACACCCACAGTGACACACCCACTCCAACAAGGCCACACCTTCTAGTAGTGCCACTCCCTGGGCTGAGCATATACAAACCATCACAGTAGTGGACAATGACATTAGATTTTTTATATTCCTGCCTTTATTTCCTAAGTGCTGGGATCTGGAGTTGTATACTATCATGCCCAGTGTGTGTGGTGCTGGGGGGTTGAACCCAGAGCTTCTCCCTTCATGCTAGGGAAGTACTCTATCAACTGAGCTGTATACCCAGCTCCACTTATTGTCATTTTATGGTTATTAATAATAGGTAATTATGTGAGCATCATAATCCTAGGGTTCAGTACCTTCGGGTCAATTCAGTTAAAAATCTGACAACAAAAGCCAGGTTCTCACACCACAACAGGCTGTGTATTACAGTATAGATCTTGTAAGCGCCTCAGGCTTTGATTTTTTTCCTCAGGTGTCACTAGAACAACAGGGTCATTAGGAGAATTATCTCAAACTATGACTGGGTTTGTAAATAGTACCTATTGTAATAGTGTGTCGGTTTGAGTAAGAGTGGCCCGTATACTAACAATGGCAAGCATATTTGAATGCTTGGTCATCAGGGTGTGGCACTATTTGAGAGGGATTAAGAGGCGTGGCCTTGTTGGGGTGGGTGTGGTTTCATTAGAGGAAATGTGTCACTGGGCTTTGGGGTTTGAAAAGCTCAAGGTGGGCCTCTCTCTCTCTCTCTCTCTCTCTCTCTCTCTCTCTCTCTCTCTCTCTCTCTCTTTCCCTGCTGCCTGTGGATCCTGATGTAGAACTGTCAACTCCTTCTCCAGCACCATATCTGCCTGCGGGCCACCGTGCTTCCCACCGCGATGACAATGGACTGAGCTTCTGAAAGTGTAAACCAGGGCCAATCAAATGTTCTCCTTTGTAAGAGCTGCCCTGGTCATGCGTCTCTTCACAGCCGTAGAATTCTGACTAACTCAGATGGCTTACCTTCGTTGTCACCTGACTGGATTTAGAGCCACCATGGAGACAGGCTTTTGGGAATCCTTTCGGAAAGACTTCACTCTGGAGAGAAGGCACCGTCCTATGGACTTGGGAACTGGGGCCGAATAAAAAGGAGAAAGTGAGCTGAGCCCCAGTGTTCAGATGTCTGCTCCTCCCGAGTGTGGAGCTGCCATGCTTCCCCTCTACAAGGTGTCCTATGTCCTTGAACCATGACCCAGAAGAAACCCTTCCTTCCTGACATTGTCTTCACCACAACAGGAAAAATAACGAGAAACTGAGCGAGCGTTAGCCACAAGCGCAGACCTGGAATTGTGCTTAGGTGTTCAGAGGCCACTCAGTGTCTTCAGCTCACATCTTTGTTTTTTCTGCTCAGTTTGGCTTGCACCCAGCTTCCTGCCTTAAGATAAACTGAGAGGGGCTGGCTGGCTTATTGCTAGGGAGAATGCTGAGGAGCCAGGACTCCTGAGCGAAGGGAACATTTCACATGTCGTAATAGACAGACAAAGTTATTTTCTGTCATGGCAATGGATTGGCTGGGATGACCTTTTGCGGCTGATGACAGTGACGGGCAGAAGGGACAGTCTTCCACTTGACCTTTATACAGCGTGCCAGCTAATGCCGTAATTTGGAATCCGTTGTTATTGACAGGCTTGACAGAGCACGGACTTGACGGGAGCTTGCCTGAGGGAGCTGGGAACCGGCAGCAGTGGCACTGTCAGCCTCGGAGTACAGGAAGGACCTCCGCGTGCCCAAGGGTGGCTTGAAATGATGGCTCTCCCCGCTCTCCGCCAGCACACTTAGCGTAAATTAGCTCCTCGGGGAGTTTGTTTTGAAGTGAGATTTGCTCATAATGAGTTGTAATTGTCAAAAGCTTGGTTCCTCCGTCACCCCCACTTAGACTGGCTTGTCACCCCGACTGTCAGCTCTCATCTTCCTTGTCAGGGCCGTGGTGGGATGGCTCCTTCTTGTCTATCCCTTTATTCTCTGAAGTTTGCTCCCTACCTGTACTTTATACCACAGGGACTTCCCCCCCCCCCAGAGTCCCTCGTGGGGAATGAACAGTGGGTTCTGCTTCTCTTCGTGGACTGCGTCAGGGTAGAGTTGGTTCTGGGCATGGTTGGGGGAGGGGTGGCCAGTGGGCTTGGTGAAGAAAATCCTTCTTATGAACCAGCGTGTCCCTCCTTCTGACACTGTCCCCCCCGGGTCCCTCTCATCAGCTCCTCAGCCCACTGTTGGTCCCAGCTGTGGCAGTTAACCATGGGAAAGGGCCTGCCATCGTGAGATGCTGGCCCTGCCCCCAGCTTTCTTCTCAAGCCTGGTATGTCGTGATGGACAGACCACAGCTCTGAGTACAGCATGCCTGCTCTGCCTTCCTGCCAGGCCAGCGTGAGGAGCCACGAGCGGACGATGCACAAAGCTTGTTGACAGAAAGGGCTTTGCCACAGGGTTTGGCTAGACAGTCCTGGGGAAATGTTTCTGCTTGATGGTGGTCCACACCTTTAATCCCAAGACCCGAGCAGAGGCAGGCGGTTCCTTATGAGTTCAAGGCTATCTTGGTCTACAGAGTGAGTTCCAGGGCATCCAGGGCTACACAGAGAAACCCTGTCTTGAACCACAACCCACCACTACCACCCCCAACACCCCCACCACCAAAAAAAAAAATCTGCTTTTTAAAATGTCATAGTACAAATGAAAAGGGAAAAGGGTGTTAGATAGAAAAAAGAAAGAAAAAAACAGGGCGGAAATGAAGCAGGAGGGCCATGGAAGCATGAGGCGCCTAGCAAGATCGTTTGGCTTTGTGCTCCAAGCAGGTGAGTCTCCCCTGCTTAAGCAGACTGGGGGGACCAAGGGTATTCACGCCTTCAGAATGGGAGTCCATGTATGCCAAAGGGTGAGTGGAGGCCCGGCTCTTCCTCTTTTTACCACACAGGCTCAGGGAAGCAGCAAAAGCTTGGCCCCTGGGTCAGGGGTAGCTGTGTGTGCAGCTGGCAGTCCTGAGAGGATTCGCCTTACGAATACCGCATTTGGTTCTGCTACCAAACAACAACAGCAACAACAACACAAAACAAAGCCAATCAAGCCAGACAGCAAATGTGTGTGAAAAGTCCCGCTGAGGAGCCAGACGCCCTGGGAAGCTCCAGCCCCACACACAGAGGGAAGGCTACCCTCCCTGCAGCCCCCGTGATGGCTTGTGCTTAGCGGAAGCTTGACTTGCTGGGATTCAGGCACAACAGCTTACCCAGGGGAATCACAGTTTCTGGGGGGCCGGGGACCCTGACTACATGCTCCCGGTCTGGTTACTGGGCCCAGGGACAGATTCTCCTGGTTCTAGTGCTGGGAACTGAACTTGGATCCAATGGAAGAGCAGCTAGTGCTCTTAACCCCTGAGCCCCCTCTCCAGTCCATCTATTCTTGTAAGGAAAGAAAAGAAATCTCGAAAAGTTAATAGAGAAGCACGCATGTAGGTGCCCGCTGCCCTCTTAGACCTTTCCAGTCGCTGTGACTGAATATCCAGACATAAGCAGCATTAATGAGAAATGGTTTGTCCTGGCTCACGGTTCCTGGGTCCATCCTGGTGGGCGGCACGGCAGCAGGCGCTGGAGGGAGGTGGTCACAGTGCATCCGTGGTCAGGAAGCAGGAAGGGATGCTGCTGGTGTTTGGATTCACTTCCTTTTTATTTGTCAATCAGTCAGTGTGTGTGTCTCTACCTCAGTCAAACTCATCCAATCTCAGTAATCCCTGACAGCTTGACAGAGGCATGCGTTCAAGGGATCCTACGCCCTGTCAAACTGACAGTCACTGCTAACGTCATGCGTATAACCCCAGCTCTTAGAGTTGACGCAGGGGAATCCAGTGTTCAAGGGCAGTCTGCGTTGCGCAGAGAGACTCCGTCTCAGAACAGAAGAAACCAGAGTAGAAACAGTGCGAGCTGTACTCTGGGTCCTTCAGGACCATAACCAAGGCCCTACCTCCTTTGGTGTCAGTTCATGCTCACCCTAAACCCTGGGCAGGTAGCAGCTCACGTGCAGACCCAGGTCCGTAGAGTGCTAACAGCCTTCCCCATTCCTACACTGTTGATGGAGTTGGACACACTATCCATGACTGACTCTTCTTACCAAGTCCCATGTGGCCCAGCTAAGTGTAAGTCGTTACTTACCCATGGCCCCATGGCTACGTTAACACTTATTAAAACAGACAGACCTCTCTGATGGTCCACGCAGAGCAAACATTGATCCGTACCGACTTCATTCTGGACCACGACACAACTTGGTCTGGTGATTTTGTCCCACCAGTGATGTCATGGCAACCCTAGACACTGTGCCTCACACCGTAGGTCTTCCTCGTCTCTCTCTCATCCTTGGTGGGTGACTCTTGTAACCACGAGAGCTCTGCCTTTTTCCTTCCCTCCCTTCTTCCTCTTTCTTTCCTGGAAGCTGAGTAGGCTGTGTCTTCTCACCCAAAGGACACCTCCCCCCCCCCCCCCAGTACATGGTGACAAGCTTGCTGTACCTGGGGCCAGTGTCTGAACAATGGACTGTCTGTGGGTTAGCGGAGTCTGCATCCACGGCCTCCAGGAAGAAGGACACAGACACAGGACAAAACACCACTGGCTTTGTGTTTGTGTTCTTGTTACTTTAAGCACCCCATTGGCTGGTGGCTTACAGCGGCACTCTGACAAATGTTGCTCTTCCCCCCTCTCTGACTCTGCCTTCTCAGACAGCACACTTTTGATGAAGATGGTCACCAGCCAAGGCAGATGTGCACTTAGGCTTTTCCTTGGGGCCTTCAATGTAAGCTCAGGGCTCCAGGGGAGTTAAGTGGGAGAATTGCTCAAGGTCCCAGCCTCTAGCAAGAACACAAGGATACTGATCTATGCTGCCCAGCCTGGCTCCTGGACACTCCAACTGGGACACTCCAACCATCTCCTGGGGTCCATGTGAGCTCTGGGCTCCAGGGACACCTCTCTTTGTGGATACTTAGGGGACAAGGACGGGGTATAGCCTCTCCTATAACAGAAAAGATGATGTCATTTGTGAGTGGTCAACAGAGGAGGAAAGTTCTCTCTATTAATGAATCACTCCAAACACCCTGCATACAGCTCACCGATGACGTCACTCCAAACACCCTGCATACAGCTCACTGATGATGTCACTCTAAACACCCTGCCCACAGCACNTCACTCCAAACACCCTGCATACAGCTCACTGATGATGTCACTCTAAACACCCTGCCCACAGCACTCTGCTGACATCACTCCAAACACCCTGCATACAGCTCACCAATGACGTTACTTTAAACACCCTGCCCACAGCACACTGATGACGTCACTCCATACACCTTGCACACAGCTCTGCAGGTGGCACATGGGCTCACAAACACCTTTGCTGCTCTACCTCAGAGTTTTAAAAACAGTCCAATAGAAGAAAGGAAGACAAATGGATGCACGTGACACCTCATGCATTCTTCCCTTGTGTGTGTGCACACATGCTTGTGTGGCTGCACATATGGGTGCAGGTGTGTGCATGCATGTTGCATATGTGGTGGTCAGAGGACACCCTTGGGCGTCAGGCCTCAAGCCCTTGCTTAGCATCTCCATCGTTTGAGACAGGTCTCTCATTGGCCAGCTAGCTCTCAGGAATCTGTCTGTCTCTGTCTTCTGTCGCATCGTCACTAAGATAGCTGTGTGTTCCCCTGTGCTCAGCTTGTTAATGTAGATTCTGGGGGTTTGAATTCAGGTCTTCATGCCTGCAATGCAAGCCGTTTACCAGTAAAGGGACACCCCAGCCTATACTCTTTCTAGCTCTCGATTGATCTGGGTGGTCAGTGATGCTGTACCCCGTCCTGCAAGGCTCTGGCATGGACCTGCAGGGTTATTGTAGAAAAGAGTATTCATATTTGATAGAATTAAACCAGGAGCAGGACTGCCCCGATAATGCACTTCAAACATGAAGTCCAGCAATTTTACACTTGAAACGCCAGCTTAATCCCAGCACTTGGGAGGCAGAGGCAGGTGGATTTCTGAGTTCGAGGCCAGCCTGGTCTACAAAGTGAGTTCCAGGACAGCCAGGGCTACACAGAGAAACCCTGTCTCAAAAAACAAAACAAACGAAACGCCAGCTCATGCAAGCCTCCTGCTGCTTGTCTCCGGCTGTCTGAAGGATACTAGAACAGTTGAGTGTAGCAAACGATCACTGGTGGGGAAATCGTGGACTCCTAGCCCACAGTCTGCTGTTTGCCTTGCTTCAGGGACACCTGTGCATTTTGCCTTAATTTTACTGCGTGCTTGTCACCCCCTCTTATTTTCTGTTACTGACATTGTGCTAATGTGCATGACAGAATGTCTCACGGTTCCTTTAAGGGCTTTGTGACTTCCAGGTGGCTTAGAACCTAGGTGCCAGCAGAAACCTGTGCTGCCCGTGTGTACCTGTGTGTCCTGAAAGAGGTGGGCAGCAACAGGAGTGAGCATACATCTTACATATGAGATGTGGGAACACCAGGCAAGGCCATTGTTAACTCCTCTCTATGTGACGGTCCTTGGGGGCTGGCCACATCGAGTGTACGCCTCATGTCAGCGATGCCATTCTGTTGGTTAGTTTTTGTTTCTAGAAGCATGGGATCCAACAGAAACAAGTTGAGGGAGACAGGATTCATTTTGGCTCACGACTTCTGAGGGTCTCGACCCTTGGTGGTTTGGCCCCATTTCCTTGCGCAGTGGGAGCCACGTGTGAGGGAAGAAGGAGCTAGAGACTGCCCCCTGTGAGCTATTTCCTCCAGCTAGGTCTTCCCAAATGCCTCCCCCTCCCCCAGAATAGCTCCACCAGCTGGCAATAAAATATGTAAGAGAGAAACCTATGATGGCTATTCTTGGTTGTCAGCTTGACTCCATCTGGGATTAACTAAATCTCCCAAATGGAGGACACATCTGTGAGTGTGTTTAATCTAAAAAAAAAAAAAAAAAAAAAAAAAGATTGCTTCATCTGAAGTAGGAGGATCCACCAGTAATCTGGATCTCTGAAGCAGGAAGACAGACCTTTAATCCAGAGCGTTTGAGCTCAGAAAACGTACCTCTCGTCTGGGTCACAGCTTCTGCTGGGAGCTTATTTAAGGGCACGGTAGAAGGAAGCTCTTTCTCTCTTCCTGCTCATTCTCACTTTGCTTGCAAGTCCATTCCCTCACTGGCTTTAGCACCTACTTCATCGGGATTCTCTTGTGGACTTAAGAGCATTTGAGACACCCAGCCTCGTGGACTAAGCAAGCCAAGAAGCAGCAATCCCCCAAATGTTGTGTTTCGTCACAGCAACAGCGACCCTAAGTCAAAACCGCAATGTCACTGAGAAGAGTTCATCTGAATCAAGACTTTGGTTACAACTCTTATACCTATGGTTTTAAAAAGTGTCCATAGGCATTTTGGGGAGAGGGGACTGCCATTTTAATAATTTGATGGCACAAGATGGGCTTAATGTTGATAGCTCCATATGTAAGATGAGCAAGCGCGCTGAGCTTAGAGAGAAGAAATCACCCAGACTGCGAAGTCAGCTGGCTGGTCTAGGACTCAGCTCTGGGTCTCTTGTGCCAGGAGAAAAATCACCTTTATTTTTGATTTTCTTCTCACACTAGAGGACTGTCTGTAGAGGCAGAGGGAATGCACACTCTTGTGCATCCTTACTGGCTCTTCCATCTGGTCCTGGAAGTGCCCGCTGGCTGCTCCCCTTGGTCTAGGCATGAGCTGACACCTAGCCAGGGCCTGGCCATGGTCTGTCCTCACAGTCTCATGGCTCTGTTCTTGCAACACATGAGACCTGGGCCTGATGGCCATGGAATGGGTCTTGCTGCCATAGGGGTCCACTTGAGGGGATTCAGGGTTCCTGCAGTGACTTCCTCTTGAAATGGCATTTTTCCCTCTGAAAACATTCCTACCAACTTAGGTTAATTTCTCCAATTGGCATAGTGCCCTGAGGAGCTGAGCGAGGCTTCTTTTGTCCTTTGGCATCTTCTGGCTGTTTACTATTAGAGCCAGCACGTGTTCAGGCTCACAGTGTGACAAATCGAGGTCCTTAGTCTTACAGTTGATTGCTGTCCTGTGGTTTCCACTAACATCACTCTGACACTGAAGGTCAGCTTTTGACTTCTATTACTGTGCCTCCACCCAAAGAAAGCTTCATTCCATGTTATTTTAATACTCTAACATGTCTTCTTCCTTCTGATTAGATTTCATCCTAATTGGAAAAACTCAGGCGGCGGAAATCACTCAAGCCTCTAAGTGTTTTTGTTTGTTTGTTTGTTTTTTGTTTTTATTTGACCATGCTATTGCACCTACCTCTCTTTACGTTACTCGGAGAATTTGAGTTGTTCACAGCGACACGCCATTTGGAGAGTCAGGCTCAGCATTGAGCAGAATAATGGCATGCTCTATTCTCCATCCCAGGAAGGGAGAGCTACACCAAAATGGCTCACATCCTACTTTAGAAAACAATGCCGGTGGTTGCTGAACCACGTACCCTCGTATCTTGAATTGGGTGAGGTGAATACGCTAAAATCAAAGTTAGAGAGATTACAGGTTGCAAGGATCAGCCATTAAGAGAGCGAACGAGCCTGTGGTTTTCAAGCACCGAAGACCACTAATTTCTTATGAAAACACCCGTGCAGCAGACTGGTCCTCAACAGTCTATTCCTAGGAGCTAACTGGATGCCATGCTCAGTTTAATAGGAAAACCAAAGTTGTGAAGAGGCCTTTGGCTTATTCCTAAAGTAGCCCCAGGCGAAGAGAGCTGCTGCTGTCAGTCTGCAAGGTGGCCCCAGATCTGTACTGTTCATGGAAGGAAGTAAAAAAGTTCATAAAAAAAAAAAAGCCAGAAGAGTGACCCCTGAGCATTCTGTGGGGTCATTTCACAGAGTAACTGAATGTACAAAGGGCCCAAGACATACTGGCTGGACTGGACCTTGAACTCATAGCCTGGCTCAGGTGATCACATGACCTTGTTGGAAGGTTGAGGGGTGAGTCTATTCATCATTACTGTGAAGAACTTGCCTCTTAACTTCATTCGTAGGGTGTACCTGACGGGTGTCTAGGTTCTGTGTATAGACTAGACAGCTGCTGTTCCATGTCGGGGACGAGAAGCTGTTCCAGCTGTGTGCATTAGCTGCTTTTCTCCTTGCTGTGACCAAATCCCTGACAAAGTGACTTCAAGCAGGCCTTATTTTGGCTCTCAGTCTGAGGGGACAGTAGTCTATCATGGCTATTACATTGTGGTGGCTACTCCATGGCATTGGGGGTGTGCTTCTGACTCAACTTCTCTCACGACGAGGAACAAAGGTTGGCTTTCTCTCCAGTGACCCATTTCCTCCAGCTCGGCCCCACATCCTAATGGCGCTACCATTTCCCAAAACAGTGTCACCAGCAGGAGGCAAGTGTGAGGGTCTGCTACACTCTTCATTCCACGAGAGAGTTTGTATGTGTCGTGTCTTTCCTCTGTTGTGAACCAGAACACAACACATACTCTGTTACTCAGAGTGGATCCACACTCGCCATGGGATGCTGTGCCTGTGGCCACAGGTTTAGCATGTCAGTAATGTCTGACATTTATCATGAAGGAAGATCTGTTATTACATTTTAGACAGGAGTTTCCCTTTCAACTGACATAGTCTAGGCATGTGTAGTATGTGTGTGTGTGTGTGTGTGTGTGTGTGTGTGTTTGATACATGATCTCACCAAGTAGCCTAGGCTGGCTTCAGAATGTTGTAAACCTCCTGTCTCAGCCTTGTGAATGCTGAGATTACAGATGTAAGACACCATGCCAGGCTTCTCATTTTACATGTCTGTGAATGGATATGTAGTTTTGCCTATTACATTTCTCTGTAACTTAGAAAAAGAGCCTATCTCTGGGCCTGGGCTTGTTTTGAATTTTCCCCTTGGAAATTTAAGAATAGGGGAGACCTTAGAAAGACACTGTAGGAACCCAATTTTACAACAATATTGGTACTGGCTGGTTTTGTGTGTCAACTTGACACAAGCTGGACTTATCACAGAGAAAGGAGNCTCCCTTGAGGAAATGCCTCCATGAGATCCAGCTGTAAGGTATTTTCTCAATTAGTGATCAAGGGTTGGAGGGCCAAGCCTGCGGTGAGTGGTGCCATCCCTGGGCTGGTGGTCCTGGGTTCTATAAGAAAGCAGGCTGAGCAAGCCAGGGGAAGCAAGCCAGTAAGCAGCACCCTCCATGGCCTCTACATCAGCTCCTGCCTCCAAGTTCCTGCCCTGTGTGAGTTCCAGTCCTGACTTCCTTTGGTGATGAGCAGCAATGTGGAAGTGTAAGCTGAATAAACCCTTTCCTCCCCAACTTGCTTCTTGGTCATGATGTTTTGTGCAGGAATACAAACCCTGACTGAGACATATCAACCCAGCAAACTTGTTTGCTTTTATTACCATATCAAGGTTAGGCTAACTTTGCGGATGCAGAGAGCTGTGAGATTCATAAAAGTTGGTTCACTAAAAGCGTTTTCTGGAAGTTTCCTCTTGTATAAACATGGAGGTACTACCGGAAGAGGTAGCCTGTTTGGTTTTCCCACAAACTACTTTCCTAGGGTCACTTACTAAATTTGGCATAATTCTAGTGAACTCTTGAGAGGCTCTAGGCACTCTCAAGTGTGAGGCAGGAGGATCATGAGTTATAGGCTAGCCTGAGCTGTAGAGAGAGACCCTATCTTAAACAAAACAAAAAACCCCCAGCTAATTAACATCATGATCAATAATAACCAACAGTGGTAACGGAAAGGGTCTTTTGACTAAGTTTCATACCTCCTGCCCTACTTCACGGCAATGGTCATAGTTCCACTGAGGGTGTGCACCCATGACCTAGGACAAGGCCGGTTACCTCATATCCCTAGGGGGGTCATGAATCACTGCTGAAGAGCCTAAGGCAAAGTAAGATTCTGATCAAAAGCCAATCAAGATAGTATCTCACATTAAATGGCTTCTTTGAATTCATAATTCCATCATATGAATGCCTCTGAGCCTTGATGAGCCATGGTGTCCACTCTTGCCACTACAGTCACAGAACTCTCTAAGGCAGATGGACTTGAGGGTCCATGAGGAGGTGAGGTATGCCTAGGGAGGACGATAAGACAACATGAGCAGATTTGGCTAATGACGGTAACCAGCCATTAGAGAGCATCTGTGTACTTGTGGCTTTCCAAAGCTCACGTCTGTTTTCTCGAAACACACCTCTGGTATTTATAGAGCTCATATATACAGCCACCACCAACTTAGGTCTCTGTGTAGAGAGGTCATTATTAGTAAGGTGCCACATGCCCTTCCTGGCTCGTTGCATTGTATCAGCAAGTAACATTTTATCTGAAATCATCCAAAGAATGTTCCCATCTCTCTGGCAAAGGTCTTTCAACTTATATGTATTACCAAATATAGATAGAAATATAGACAGATATAAGCAGAGCATTTCATGCTTCTCCCCCAGGAGTCAGCAGTGGAATCAGGATCAATGGTAGCAATGGTGTGGTGATGGTGGAGATGGAGTAGGGGGAGAGGGATGTGAGTGATGGGGATTGTAGTGAGTGGTGCTGATGGTGGTAGAAGTGATGGTGATGGTGATGGAGGAGGTGGTGCTGATGTCATAGTGGAGGTGGTTGTGGTAGTGGTTATGGTTGTGGCTATGGCAGTGCTGGTGATGGTGAGGGAGAACTGAGGTTCAGGAATGACAATGGTCTCAGCACTGAGGAAGCAGTGAATAAAGCCATCCCATCCTTCTGCCACTGGGCAGTTGCTAGCAGAGATACCTCTACTACAAACCAGAGGGTGACCCTGGACCACATATGCAGGTGATGAACTTTTGCAGCACTGGAATAACCATTCTTCAGAGACAGGTTTTTGTAATTTCGAAAACCCGAGGGCTGAATAAACTGTAGCCAGGATGGAGTTGCCTAGTTAGTTACCTCCCTAGCACCCTTGGAGATTATTGATATTTAGTGTAAGATTTTTTTTTGAGACAGGATCTCTTTATATAGCTGTGACTATGTAAACCAGGCTAGCCTCAAACAGAACCTTGTCTTTTATTTGCAGTATAGAGGCGAGGTGTGCTTAAGGGTGGCTCAGGGAAGCCCTTTCCCAGAGGTTCATGACCAGACCGATTCCTGTGTTTTCTGATGTAGCTATGAATTGTGTTTTCTGATGTAGCTTTGAATTGCCACAGCATTTGCAAAGTGTGTTGACAGCATACACACACACATACACATATACATACACACACACACACACATACACAATGCACATATACACAGCCTCCCCTGCACATGCACATGCACACACACATGCACACATGCACACTGTACACATGCACATATGTACATAGGCACGCACATACATGCCCACAAACACACATATACACACATGTGCACAAACACATAGACATTCACACATGCATGCACACACACATTCAAGCATATACACATGCACATGTGCATGCACATGTGTATACATATATGCTCACACACATGTACATATTGTGTACACACACATGCATACAGCCTGCTAGTTTATGACATACCCAGAAGCAAGTACCTGGAGATCTCTTTACTGTTACTCTAATGGTCACTCACAGTGTAATTGTTTTGCATGATAATTTTTTTTGGGGGGGGGAAGAACAGATGCTTCAAACCACACATTCTGCTGAAATATGTCAGAGCAAATCAATGACCGTGTGTCAAGAGCGAGGCAACGGGTGGCGTGCTGAGTGAGCAAGTGTTTCAGCTGAATGAGCGCTGGTGTTCCACAGCTTCTTTATCCTCTCTGGAGGCCAGCTGCTCCTTCGAACTGCCTCAAGACGATTTCCCAGGCCACTACTCCATGCCCTGAGCTTTGAAGAATACATTTCTAGATATACCCCCTCCATGCTCACTGGAGGGATCTTTGACCCTCGGGAGCTAGGCTTACTCTAAGCGGCTTAGCATTAAGAATGTGAGGAAACCAAATCTCCACATTTATGCAGAAATCAAAGACTAGAAGAAGAAACCAGCGAGTTAATAACTTCCTGAAATAAGAAGCGTCTTGGGATTTTACAGCTGATTTCGTAAGTGGAGAAATTGAGATAATATCACTCATAATCATAGACACTTCTGAGCTCTTAATTCTGCTCAGGTTTTTAGAAAAAAAAAAAAAAAAACAACAACAACCACAGTTGTAATCACGGAGCACAGAAAATACAGATCTACAGTCTTGCACCCTGTTTTCATCTTGTAGTATTAGACTACGTCCACACAGCTTTTCTAATTGCTCTCCGACACAGGTGGAAATGCTGGAGTTGCCTTTGCCGTTCCCTAGAACTGGATCCAAGGCTGTTTTTGCTTTAATGCGTTTGTTTATTTGCTTTGGTCGCTCAGCCCTTTGTGTCAGGAAAAGGCAGAACAGGAAAGGAGCTGTTGGAATGGTGGGTATTGACATGGAGCTTTTAGACCGGGAGTTCAAGACTTGGTACGGCTAAGGGAGGAGGGGCAACAGCCTTTCTAGAGAAAGATGGCGATGAGCTGAGCGTGGAGGTGGACTGATCAGTGACTTTACTTTTAAATCTCGAAGCTGTGTAACTAATTAGGAGAATGTTTCAACCATTTCTTAGGCTGCCGTCTTTTCATTTTCATCTGCTTTGGGGTTGGTTACCTTAAGGGTTAATTGTTATACACCAAACATGGCCTTACTTATAACGTGTTGGCTGTTTTTCTATGTCTTGTTCAAACAGAAACCCAGATTCACATGTTTATGGAATACTTACACAGTGCCTACTGTGTGCCTGTCCCTGAGCTAGATTCCAGGAAGCAGGTAGTTATCACTCAGCCCCTTAGATCTGAGTGTCATGAGGGGCCCAGTGTCTGTCTTGTGCCTGACAGCAGGGAGATGAGAGCCCTGTGTGATGGGGTGTAGGAACAGGGTGACTCTACAGAAGTTTGTGGACAAAGCCTAGGGGCTGACATGTGACAGGACCAAGGTTTGAATCTACCTTTGCTGTACACTCACTCTGACACCCTGAGCAAATCATTCAAGTTCTGAAATCTGCTTTCTACATTTGTAATTCTACCCCGAAAGTTGTGGAGTTCAGAAATAGCATACATACATGACTGTGCACGTGTTAGATGCTCAAGAATGCTTAATGCACTTGACATCTCTACAGTGCCCTGGTGGCGGCTGATCTTTATGAAAATGACCCCAACAAACTCCAATATTCTGAAATGTCAAAGATGGGCTGCGTTGTGCTTGAGATGGTCTTATTACAGTCTAATCCTTGCAAACTGGCCATCTACGTGTGATATGTATGCTAATGAGAGTGAGAATATGCAGCTCTCCAGAAATTGCATTTCTTGGCTATTATGTAAAACGCGATGAAAAATGACTCTCAAAGATGTTGATGGCTGCAGCCAGAGAGGCCCCATCGGGTGAGGACTGGTCACCTGTCTCTAAGAATATTGTTCATACCATGTATTCTGTCATCCCACAGGCAGATACATAACTGGAATCCAATCTACTTAGCAAGATGTCTTTATGTAAAGTTTCTGCTTCATAAATACTTACACGCATGCTCGACCGTTCATTTGTTGCCCTCCGTGTTTGTGTGGTGCAGCAGTAAATCGGGCCCTTAGTACTGATGGGCCAAGGGTAGCAGATGACCCTCGTTAAACGTTAATAGATTTATGGGTATGATGGTTAATCTTTCTTGTCCAAGAGTTCTAGAATCACTAAGGAGATATACTTCTGGGTGTTTCTACAAGGACGTTTCCAGAGAGGTCTGAGGAGGGAACACCTGCAGTCAATATGGGCAGCACCGTTTCACAGGCTGGGGGCTTGGACTTCACTGAAAAGGAGAAAGCAAGCTGAGTGCCAGCTTTCATCGCTTTTTGCCTCCCGACTCTGGATGCCACGTGACTCCTGACCGTGGGTGCCACGTGACTCCTAGCTGTGGACACCACGTGACCAGCTGCCTCAAGATCCTGCCACCTCGACCAATGAGCTAAAATAAATCCCCCCTTTTGTGGGGGTCAGGTGTTTTGTCACAGCAACAAGAAAATTAACTGTGATTATAAAATTAACAGCAATAATAAGATTAACTATTAACAACACAGTGACCTAACACATCCTCTTGCTCCAAAGCAGAGTGAGGTGACGGCTGGCATTTCTGTCATGAAATCCTCTGTCATGTAACATTCACGCCTGCGACAGATTTTGTCAGTCAGAAGGAATTCTTCAATGTCTGGTTTTTCTCACTGCTTGTGGGCAGCTTTTCTTTTCTTTTTTTTTTTTTTTTTTATGAATTTTGAATTTGTTCATTTATTTTTGCTATTCATCTCTATTTACAAAGTGCAAACAGTATTTCTCTTTCTAGTTACATTATTTCTGTCAAAACATCGGCCAGCTGCATTTGTTGGGCACCTGTGTGTGCAGCATATACCTTATTACACTGGCCTGGAGCTACCACAGGAATTCATATTCACCGTGCCGACAGAGTGTTCCAAACAACACAGGGTTAAAAGAAAGAGAGTCAAGGTATCTTAGTCAGTGTTCTGTTGCTATGAAGAGACCCTGTGGCCAAGGAAAATCTTCTAAAGGAGAGCATTTTGATTGGGGCTGGGTCCGTTGTCAGCATGGTGGGAAGCATGGTGGCACGCAGGCAGACATGGTGCTGGAGAAAGAGCTGAGCGTTGTACATCCAGATGCAGCAGGAAGAGAGAGACACCGGGCCTGGCTTGAGCATTTGAAACCCAAAGCCCACTCCCAGAGACACACCTCCTCCGACAAGGCCACACCTCCGAATCCCTACCAAATAATGCCACTCCCTAACGACCAAGCATTCAAACCTAGGAGCCTACGGGGGCCATGCCTATTCAAACCATCACCCACGGGAAGCCAGCCATGTCTCCTCAACCACTAAAGAGGAGGGAGGGGGAGGGGAGGCTTCAGAAAGGCTGGGCAGGATGCTGGCTTAACTCACAGTGAAAATGACTTATTTAGAAACCAGGGAAGTCGCAGGTTGAGCTCACATTTGACCCTCGTTCTGTGACTATGACTGGACACACAAGCCGTTGCAGATCTTTGCTTGGCAACTTGATGGCACGCTATAGCCATGGTGCCTCCTTGCCCTCCAGGACTAAGATCCGTGTCTCTGAACAAGGATATGTCCCCAGGCCACTGCTCTGTAGCCTCCAAGTCATGAAGTTAACTTAGACATAGTTCTGCTGCCCTTTAGGAAGGAATCTGGGTCCCTGGAGAAGAGTGTGTCACAGGCTTAGAACCTGTCTCACTCCCAGCACCAGTGACTCCTCTCCTGCCCCCTCCCCCTTCTTCCTCCTCCCCTTCCTTCCCCTCCCTCTCCTCCCTCCCTTTAGCAATGCAATTGCCTGCAGTTGTGACCCTGGATGTTTGGAGATGGGAAGAACTTGTACTGATCTGATTGATGGCTCAGGTGCATCGGATGCTTCCACTTCCTCTAGCAGGGACCTGCAAGAACCTATGCCTGTCCTGTCCCACCCTGGATGTCCACCATCATCGCTGACAAGCTGTGGTTTTAGGCGTCACCGCCTCAGAGCTATCGTTCCCTTTTGGTAATGATACATCTCAGAAGGTCTTACTGTACAGTCCCTGGGAACCGGCTCACCTTCGAGCCTCTTCCCTCCTTCCTCTCGCCACAAAGCATTCTGTCAGCACTGTGCTCAGGCCCCACTTTGCTCCCAGGGGATGAAGAGGACCGTCATTATCATCGGTTCTGATGCTCGTCGTCTGATATCTGAGTGTCTTCAGGTGGTCCCCTGTGTTCTATTGACACAGCCTCAGTCTCCCAGTGCTTTCTAATGCTTTGGTATAAGATAATCTAGACTCATCTTGTCTTGCTGCTGTCTCAGCCTGGGGGCTCTGCTTCCTTCCTGGAGGATGATGTTTGCAAGTCAGATCTGGGCCTGGTGTGCTCATTGCTTCTGAGCTGGCAGTTCTTCAGGCCCTCTGAGTAGAACAGACAGAAGAGACGTGGAAATGTATGCGCGTGTACATCCGTGGCTCTCTCCATATCTACTGTGAGTCTGTATATTAGAAGTGGTCATCTCCATCAAGGAGTTCTGACATCTGATGCAGGGGCGTATCCTCATAGCAAGCACAAAACCAAAGTCGGCGCCTCCAGGAAGAGGAAAGGACAGGAAGAATCCTTACCTGCAGAGGGAAGAAGATGGCAAAGTTATTTCCCAGGCCATGGTCTCCCCCAAACAAAGGACTAATGGGGGGTTTATTTAGCAGGCAGAATCTGTTCTTATCACACGCCAAAGTGTCATTCCTGAACATGCTCAGGTTAAGATCATAACTGAAAAAGAAAAGTCACACTGGGCACTGTGGCACCTGCCTTTAACCCCAGCACTTGATGGAGAGGGAGGTGGGTCTCTTGTCTGAGGCTATCGGATGAGTTCCAGAGCAGTCAGAGCTATGTAGAGAGACCCCATCTTAGAAAAAAAAAAAAAAAAAGGAAGAAAAAGTCTCAAGCCGTCTATGTGAAAGATTGAGGTGACAGCCTGACATGCCTCTGGGCGTACTCGGATTGCCTGGTTTTAGCTGAAAATGCAAGGATGGATACTTTAAAGAGTTGGCAATCATGCAGGAGTCTTGCCCCATCCCTAACTGGCCAGGACAACACAGGCCCTTTCCACTCCTCCTCCCTCCCACAACTGTGTAGCCCAAGCTAGCCTCAGACTCACAGCAACCCGCCTTCCTCCCCCAGCCTCCCACTGCTGTAACTACAGGCGAACACTACCATGCCCCACCGAAGCTGTGCTTTGTAACAGGATGTGTGAGAGTGCCCAGAGTCACACCGGGCTGTGGCAGGTGTTCTGATGCCCTTGATGCACCTGCTCATGCACCAGCAGCCGTGGGAACTGCAGTGTCAGCTCTGTTCTGAATGAAGGGGAGAGCTCTTAGGACCCTGGCGGGGCAGCCCTGTCTAGGCTGGAGGCAGAAGAAGTGAAAATGGAGGAAGCTTGAGGGTGTGCCCAGGGTGTAAACACACAGACTGAGCTCAAGGAAGGCTCTGAACCAAAGTCCCTGCTGGGAGAACACCCAAGACCATGTAAGGCAGGACATCATCAAACATGGATTCAGACACCTTTTCCATACACACACACACATATGTATTTGCATGTGTGTGGGCAGATATATGTGTGTGCAGAGATAAGTATGTTCATGCATGTGGAGACCCTAGGTTAATATAGGGAATTTTTCTCTATTGTTCATATTTGCATGTGTGTGCATGTATGTTTGCATGTGTGTGCATGTATGTTTGAATGTGTGTGTGTGTATGGATGAGTATGCTCATGCATGCGGAGACCTTTGGTTGACAGAGGGAATCTTCCTCTATTACTCATGTTTGCATGTGCATGTACATGTACATATGTGCATGTGTGTACATGTGTATTTGCATGTGTGTGCAGGGATGTGTATGCTCTTGCATGTGGAGACCCTAGGTTGATATAGGGAATCGTGTGTGTGTGTGTGTGTGCGTGTGTGTATGTGTGTGTTTGCATGTGTGTGCAGGGATGAGTATTCTCATACATGTGGAGACCCTAGGTTGATATAGGGAATCATGTGTGTGTGTGTGTGTGTGCGTGTGTGTGTGTGTGCGTGTGTGTATGTGTGCATTTGCATGTGTGTGCAGGGCTGAGTATGCTCATACATGTGGAGACCCTAGGTTGATATAGGGAATCTTGTGTGTGTGTGTGTGTGCGTGTGTGTACATGTGTGTTTGCATGTGTGTGCAGGGATGAGTATGCTCATACATGTGGAGACCCTAGGTTGATGTAGAGAATCTTCCCCTGTTGCTTTTCACCTTACTCATTGAGGCAAGGTCTCTCACTGGGACCCAGAGCTCAACTGTACAGCTAGTCTAGCCAGTCAGCTTGTTTTGGGGGTCCCCATCTCTGATTCCCACATTCTAGAATTACAGATGGCCTGCTGTGCTCACTGGGCATTTATGTGGGTTCTGGGGAATCTAAATTTTGCTACCTGTGCAGTTGTTAGCAGCAGGAACCTAGGGTGAATAAACAGGCTGAGGGCCTCCAAGACTCCCTTTAACCAGGCATGCTTGGTCTCTGAGCCTTGCAGGTGACAGGTACAGTGACATCATTTCTTTTCCTCTGGCACTGGAAGCTTACAGTTAGGAGAGGTGAGATGTCGTGGCTGGTGGAGGGATCTGGTTGTGTATGGGAGTGTAGACTGTGTATGGGAGTGTAGACTGTGTATGGGAGTGTAGACTGTGTATAGGAGTGTAGACTGTATGTGGGAGTGAGTGTAGACCGTGATCCTCTCCATGCAAGGCAGGCTGGGCTTGCCCGGCATCTCAGGAATGTAGGCAAGAACCACCGAAGAGGGAGCTGCAGGTTATCAGTGGAGAGCGTGACACTTTCCTGTCTCTGTCTGCCAGAGGACCATTCTGTCACCACCACTTTGCCCTGGTCACCTCAGAGCTTGACTTGAGTGCAGCAGGAACCTGGTTGCCCCAGATTCTGCCCATTTATAGAAGTGCCCAACGGAGCAGCAGGCTGGGGCGGTGGAGCACTAACTGCTCTCAAAGCACACCTCTGCTCAAAGCCATCCATGGCTCTGCGTACCTTGAGGCAGCACCAGATTCCTTCCAATGGCATAAGTGGTTCTGCTGCCCCTTCTACCCTCATCCCATGTCTCCTTGGTTTGCTCACTATAAGTGGCCCTAAAATTCAAGGCGAGAGTCACTCAGGGTTTCTACTTGGTACAGCCCATCAGTGTAAGGGGGTGGGGTGGGGGGGATAACCTGCAAAACCAGTGAGCTACCGGTGTATAAAATTGGGTGTGGAGTACCAAATGGAGAAGATGCTGCCCAGGACGTTGCATCCCCTGTGCCTAATGGCCATTGCAGAGTCAGAATCCCTGAGAAAGTTGAGAGAGTGGCCAAGGCTTTAATGTCACATTCCCTTTTGTAAGCCTGAAAGAGAACTTCAGGTGGCCATGGTCTCCAGAGTGAGTGACAGTACAGAGCCAGGCTGAGCTGGGACCTCTCTTGTTCTCCTCCCTGTTTTCCTTTGTTTTCTTCTCCATGGTGACTGGTTTGCTGGATTAACCTTTTAGGGACCATCCAGGACCAGGAGACCGTTTAGAGTATAGCAGAGGACCAAGGGAAGCCAGGCTGGGGTTTTTAAACACAGCATGAGCCTCCCAAAGCCATACACATCAGGGCTGCTAATAATAACCAGTCCTTTGACATTAACTAAATTGCAGACATGAAGCTTGATGTATTGTTTAGATTATGGTGGTTAATCCCTAGACCCATAATATAGAGATTATTATTAACGTCTTTTTTTTTTTTTTAAACAGATCAGGAAACTGGAGCTTAGAAAGGCTAAATAATTTGAAGGTCAGACAGACAGCTGGCTAAGCTCAGAGTTCGACTCAGGTTTTCCCCTGCCCCCTGCACAGTGAACCTCATTATAACTGCACTATTAATTGGTGTTTCATTTTATGAGCATGTAACTTAAGATTTTTACTGATTTTCACCGAAGTTTTTATTTTCTAGAACAACATGTAAGTTATTGAGATTAAAAAGCCACATGACCTTCAGGTGCTTGTTAAAGAGTGGGAGGACCTCAGTTGAGTCTGGGAGACCCTGTTCAGCCTGGACCAAGAGGAAGGAGCGGCCTGTATGATGAACACTGGTATTGAAAAGGGTGTATCACTAACACTGTTTGGAAAGCAACATCCAATTAGCTCTGGCAGGCAGTCATAAAGAAGGCAGTGTGGACAGAGCCCAGGTATTTGGGACTTAGTCCTGGAGTCCACTTTTTGATACCTTTAAGGGCAGTAGGACTGGTCCTGGGCAAATTCTTGTGATGGCTAGTCTCCTTTGTGGACTGGATTTAGGCTCACCAGGAGAGGAGATTCTGGGCGTGTCTATGAGGGTTTTCCCAGAGAGGTTTAACTGAGGAGGCAAGACCTACCCTGGATGTGGGAGGTACCACCCCCAGGACAGGGATTTTGCATGAATAAAAAGGGGGAAGAGAACATTCATTTCTCTCTGCCTCCTGACTATAGATGAAATGGGAACCCAAGCTCCTGCAGCCCTTCATCCCCATCACCACAGGCTGTACTGGCTGGCTCCATGAGTCCAAATAGACCCATTCCTTCTTACCTTGCTTTTGTCTAGCAGTTTGTCACAGCAATGAGACAAGTAATTAATTCTACTCTCTGTGCAGTGTCTGGACATTGAATTCAGGTCATTTGGTGCATTTATGGGAAATTCACTTATTGATGGGAACGTCTCCAGATTCTTGTTCATTCACTGCCTTCCTGTCACCCGGGCACCTTTGCTGGCCAAGCACCAGTGTGAGAGAGGGGCTGTATCTGCTACATTGTAACTACCAGTGTGGGAGAAGTGTTGTATCTTACATTGTGACTAGTGTTAATTTGATCTGTGAAGAAAGGCTAGAAACTATTAATGTAGATTGGACTCCATGGGAATAGTCTGTAGGGCCCTTGGGATATGCAGGGACATCTCAGGAACTACAGTGACCTAGGGAAAGCCTGTAGAATGTTCTTATCATAGCAAGCGATGCATGCACAGGACACTGGAGCAGGCCCCAGCAAAGATGTCCAGTGCTGACTGTCTGAGATCTTATCTTTCTGCTACAATCCGGTAGAGAGATTCAAGGTCACAGAGCAGCACCTGGCAAGGACACCAGGATGTGAGCCTCGAAGGGTGGGATTTACACCATTCATTTAATTATCCCATCATTCATATGTTTAGAGACAGGTTTCACTACATAGTTTTGGCTGGCCTGGAACTTTCTATGTTAGATTAGATGGGTCTCACACTCATAGGGATCCACTTACCTCTGGCCCACTGTGCCCAGCCCCATTATTTTATTTATTTTGCACATATACCTTGTGGGAGTTGGTTCTCTTCTTCCGCTGCATGGGCTCGGGTTGAACTCAGGTTTTCAGGCTTGGCGGTAAGCTCCTTTATCTGCTGTGCCATCTTGGTGATCCAAGGATGGGAGTTTAGATCAGTCTTTTATTTAAATAGAGCTTTATTTATTTTATTTTTATTTTTTGAAAGAGGCTCTTGCTATGTACCCTAGGCTACTCTTGAATTCAGGATTCTCCTGTCTTAGCCTCCTAAGAGTGGTAAACAATCACTCCTGGCTCAAAGATGACTTTATAGGAAACTTAACATTTTTTTTTTTTAGGATTTGATTATGAAAGTTATTTCTCACTAGAATGGATTCCAATATCTGCAGCTTATTTTTTTAAGTGGTTTTTATAGTAATCCATACTTATAAATTGTCCAAGATGGCTTGAGGGCATTAGAATAAACCATAAGACCTACTGTGTGACAGAGTAGGTACAGTCACCTCTGGCACAGGGACTGTTAACATTGCTCTGTGCTTTCAAGGCCTGTGATTGGCTACAACATGATAAGTAGCTTTTATTTATTTCTTTAAATTTAACATTTCGTGCTATTAAAAAAGACTTGACTTATGAGCATTGATTTCTCCAAAGTGCCAGGGATGTAGCTCAGTCCCTAGAGTGCTTGAAGCCTTGGGTTTGATTCCTAGCACTGCGTAAACTGAATATGGTGGCTCATTCCTATAATTCTAGAACTTGGGGGATGGAGGCAGGAGGACTTGAGGTTTAATGTTATTCTTAGCTTCTCAGAGAGTTCCAGGTTTTCCTGGACTACAAGAGACCTTTTCTGAAAAAAAAAAAACCAGCCAATTAATAACCTGCTCTTTTAGAATCCCCCAAATTTGACAATTTTTTCCCCAAATGATCATCATGATTTAAAAAAGTAATATCAGTTGTCCTTTCTGGGTGTGGGGCACAGTCATGACCACAGAGGCTAGTAACCTACAGCCCTGTCAGCTGGGAGAAGGAGGCGATGGAAAGGTCTCTGGAGCTCTGGAGGAGAAACTGACATGGGTGGGAAACAGCCCTCAGCCTTGAGTGGTTCAGATGCAGCTGGGCTTGGGTTGAGAAGAGATGTGGGATTATCTTGCTGAATTTCACAGTCTTTCTCCTGCTTTTACCTCTTTGTGTTTCCAGCAGAGACATTGAGACAGAGGTTGGAAGACCTGGAACAGGAGAAAGGCCGCCTGTCCTGGGCTCTGCCTTCACAGCAACCTGCTCTTCGCAGCTTCTTGGGTTACCTGGCAGCACAGACACAGGTGGCCTTGCATGGAGCTACCCAAAGGTGAGTGTACCCGTGGATGCTACCACAGTCCATGCTTGGCTTCCTCTTCCCCACTGCCATGCAGTCAAGAGCTGGGAGGTCCTGGGGGCATTCTTCCTGGGGGGGATTCTTTGGATGTTGGAGAAGGTGGGTCCATTTAGAGGGAGGTCTAGTTGAGTCCCCCTCTTTGAAAAGGAAGCCCGTCAAAGCGATGGGAAAGACTAGACAAGCACAGGGTAGAGGACAAACACCGTGGTCCTCTGCCCTGGCTACCATCTGGTGTCATCTGGGGGAGCTCTGAAGTCTGAGCTCCATATTAGCTGAGTTAGACGGCTTGACATGGGTCTAATGTTGGGTATATCTGAAAAATTCTGAGACCCATTGCTCTGACCTACCTGTGTCCCCTATCCCCTGGCTAAATAAAGCCAGAGAGGGAATAGGTACTTTTTGATGTTGTGAGTGCAATCAGGATTTAGGTAGGCATCTACATAAGTAGGCTCGGATGCAGTCACAGACAGCAACTGCATCTTGCTTCCCGGTGCCAATTCACCTCAGCAATCACAGGATTGCATGGCCGGTTCCTGCTAGGTGCCTGTGACATTGTACATTGTATCTTTGTGTCTCCCTGGAACCTGTCTTGACAAGGAGGCCAACTTACTGTTTTAGGGGTAGTGAATGATGGAGCATATGGTTTCACTGTGTCCTTCTGTAGAAATATATGCATGTTGAGTAAACTCACACACTGTCCTCTCACAGGAAGGAGCCCCATCTCCATACTTCTGTTATCTTCTCTGATGGGAGGCATCCTCTCAGTTCCCCTTCCTGCCTCACGTGGAGGCCTTCCTAGCTGGAGGCCTTCCTAGGGGTCTCTTCTCCTTAGTTTGTTTCTTGTCCTAGAGGTGGGCTGATCTTCCAATGTATCGCGTTCCTGTATCACAAACACTTTAGGATAGTCACTAAGTATTTCCTAAGTAAGCCACTTTTTTTTTTTTTTTTTTTTTTTTTTTGGTGTGACAGAGACTTAAGTCCAAGCTGGCCTTGAATTTACAATCCTCCTGCCTCAGCTTACCAAGTGCAGCGATTTTTGCTGTTACACTAATATGGGCATTAGCTTTATCTGAC
>NC_034609.1:48215028-48229262 GCF_900095145.1 Mus pahari
GGGCTGATCTTCCAATGTATCGCGTTCCTGTATCACAAACACTGTGTCCTGGATTTCCTGAATATTTTGAGTTAGGATCTTTTTTTTTTTTTTTTTTTTTTTTTTTGTAGGTGAGACAGAGCCATAAGCCCAAGCTGGCCTTGAATTTACAATCCTCCTGCCTCAGCTTACCAAGTGCAGCGATTTTTGCTGTTACACTAATATGGGCATTAGCTTTATCTGACTTCTTGCTTTGTTTTCTCCATAGGAGGCACCCGTGTCTGATTTTTCAATTCCACTCTAATTGGCCCCTACTTCTGCTACTTTGCATCCCCCCACAGGTCAGCAGTGGCTTTCTGTTAAACTCTTGCTCCTCTTACTGTAAGCCCCGTGTCCAGGCTTCTGGTCTCCTCAGTTCTTAGATCTCCACTCACGGCTCTGTCCTTTTTCCTCCCTGGCATTACTGGCTGTCCTTGTTGCTTCTGAGATCTTGTCTCTCTCCTTGTATTCTCACCTTGACATCCCTACTTCTGCAGGATCCTGCGTTCTTTCCAGTGTGTCTCAGATACATGAATTGGGTTCACGTTGCACGAATCCCAGTCCTCTGGGGGTTCCTCCCGAGCACTGACCTCTCTGTAGAGTGCTGACCCCAGGCTTCCTGTGGTCAACAGTGCATGTATTAAATTCATCTTCTTACCCATACAGAGGTACTGTGGTTTCATCCTGGCCTTACTAAACTTATTATTGGTGATGGTTGGTCTTGCCTGTCAACCTGACTGCATTAAGAGATGTCTTGGACTGGTGAAACACACCCATGGGTCTGTGGAGGCATTTCCAGAGATGACTGACACCTGGAACGACAGTGATTGGGAGAAGGAAGAAGGCTGAGGACAAAGTTCGTGTGTCTTCTCCAGCTTTCTGTGCATGTGCCGGGCAGTTCTGCTGACTTTGGGCTCTAGCTTCTTGGCCTTTTGACATGGATGTAATACCCACAGCTCTCCAGGGAGCTTCCGGGCTTCCAGCTCTCGCTTAATACTGCTGAGGTGTTCAGCTTCGTGGGCTGAGCCGTGATTGTGTTCTCTGCCCCTGCATACAAAGGCCCAAAGTTAACACTGAGTGTCCTCCTCAATTACTCTCTACCTTATTGAGGTTCCATCTTTTGCTAAACCTGGATCTCATTGATTTTTGTTAGTCCAGCCAGCCAGATCACCTGGGGATCACCATATCTTCGTATCCTGAGGGCAGGGATTACAAGAGGGCCCTCAAGCGGGCCCGCCTTTTGTGTGGGTTCTGGGGTTTGAAGTCGGATTCCCATGCTCGTGCAGTAAGCACCATATCCCCTGAGCTATCTTCCCAGACCCACCTTTGCTTGTGCCAGCTTCTCAGTGGCCTAAGTTTGCCTGCACTCACCAGGGTCAGCTGGACCCTTAAAACAGAAGTTCCTGCAGTCCTCACAATGACCAGCAGGGGTCCCTGGACACAAACTTCTCGGGAGCTCAGCCCGGGAAGAAGGCTGTTCTAAATGCTGGAGACTTTTCCTGCAGAAATAAAATAGTTTTGTCAACATGGCCAGCTTTCAACACAGATTAGGAACTCAAATAAGTTTCTTTTTACCTTTCTAGGATCAAGTGTTTCTTTGAGAGTCTGATGAAAGCAATGAGTGTTCCTGTATTCAAACTGCCAGGGTGCCTCTTGAGACCCTCAGATTTTGAGCCTCCCTATAGATCTGGCCATGGGAGGAGGAGGAGGTCTCTCAGCCTCTCGGGTTAGGAAAGCTTAGAGTCATGTTTGAAGGGGGTGTAAGTAACCTCAGACTTTACCATCTACTTATTTTTATTGTCTCTTGGTCTTAAAACTACTGTTCAAATTCTCAAGTAAGCTTGTCTACCCACCCCGAGAACTGTTTACATCGACACTGAGGTCTCTAGTGTTTGAGGGTCACTGAGTACCTCTAACAGTGGCTGTCAGTCCTCCCACTGTCTCTCAGGTGTTAATCTCTGTTGCTCAGAAAGGAGCGAGGTAAATGCGGCTCCCCTGTGCAAGGTGGCACAAGGTGTTATTTTAGCTTTTACAACAGTGACTTCTTTGGGTTGACCGACCCTTTCACAGGGGTCATTTATCAGATATTTATATTATGATTCATAAAGTAGCAGAGTTACAGTTATGAAGTAGCAAGGAAAATAATGTTTTGGTTGGGGCAGCATGAGGAAGGTTGAGAACTGCTGTTTTCCAGCCTGGCAATGCACTTTCCCCACTTTGTTACAATGTCCTGGGTGCATGGCACAGACACGGGGGGGGGATTCCCACGTTTACCCCGACATGGTCCTGTCACCATGCGATGTCAGCCATAGGTCAGGCTCTTAGCCTCGTCTGTCTGCTGTGGATCCTTACGCTGCTATCCTATTCTCCAATGTCTTTTGTTGTTCCTCTAAGCACAAGCTATTGAGATCCTTGCCTCAGGCCCAGCTCTCAGGAGAACCCAAACTGGACAGCTATGTGCCCTGGAAAAACAAACCCCAATTCTTGAGGTGCCGGGGCTCTCTGACCTCTGATGGTGGTAGCAGGTCGGAATGCTTCCTCTTTGATCCAATCAGTGGGAAGGAAGTATGTCCACCCCTCACTCTGACCATGGGGAGGGCAGGAGGGCCTGAGGGCAGCAGCCCATGGCGGAGGGTGGGGGGCTCTGCATGGGCAGTGGCTGGCGTAGGCACCTACAGCACGGTCTCAGGAAGAAGGCCTCCTAGGCCTGATCTTGTCAGCTCTCATTTCTGATTCAACCTCTTTGGCTTTGCTATCGGATTTTACAGATAGGTTTCACCCCTTCAGCGATTGATGGGGTGGAAACCGGACAGAAAGATCCAAGTTTTTGCACAACTGGGCGTGTCCTAGTGGAAACCCAAGTCTGAGAGTGGAAGCTTAGATCTCAGGCCCCCCGGGTTCCCACCAGCACCAAGCACTAACATCCCGTGCTGCTGCGTGTTCCAGTCTTCCCCCGAGGGGTCTGCTCATTTTACATTAGTTCATAGTGTCGATGCCCGTTTGCTCTGCCATGAGGGATCATCACACGCTGAGGCTTAAGGAACATGAAGGAAAGGCTGGGTAGCAGAGGGAGACTCTGAGGACCAGACATGGAAGACAGAAACCTGTCCCTGCTTCATAACTGAGCGATGCATTCTGAGGCCACCCCGGCCCTCCGTGGATCTCTTCTGTCCCAGGAGTAGGAGCATGAGAGACAGACAGGAGCATTGTTTGGAGCACAGGGCTTTTCTTGCGGGTTAGGTGATGGGTGGGGTTAAGCACCATACAGTGTGCACCCTTAGCTTTCCCCTCACAGCTGATATTTCAATTTTGCGCTGACTTCCTACAACAGCTCCCACCTCAACCCAGATGGCATCAGTTCAAGGAATTTGAGGAACACTAATATCAGCCTACTCCAGGCAAGCTGAGAAATAACCGAAGGGAAGAAATGAGTTAGTGCAGCAGGAGACGAGACAGGATGAATTCCCCAGTTTTAAGGCTGTGGGTTCATTAAGCCATCCAGCAGGTATTTGCTGAGTCCTGACTCACTGGGGACATCAGCACAAGAGGAGCTCTGTCTTCCTCTGACACTCACAGTCAAGCCTGAAGAGCCTGTGGCAGCTCGGAGCCCCGAGGAAGCCTCCACTCTCTTTCTACAACTGCTGGAAGCCAGGGTGTCTTAGAATCATGTTACCCGAAAGAGGCTCTCTGTGCTGCAGTCTTCGTATTCATGCTCATCCCGTGTAGGACCGTGCCCACCAGACAGGCCCAACGTTCACTTTACTGGTGCGTGTGGTAGGATGTTGGAGGTCCCTGGCAACCACCCAAGGACCGGTGCCTTCCTGCCTTCCCCAGGTAGTCTAGTGTGAGGAGGCTGTGAGGTTCAGAGGGTTGGGTTAGTTCAAAGACAGAGAAGGGCAAAGCTAAGTTCTCACGGTGGCCTTGCCCTCTGTGAACTGTGTTCTGCCTGTGCCTTCCTGGGAAGAGCCCTGCAGAGGACTTTCCCATGGAGGAGGGTGGGATGTGGCTGAAGGAGAGAACAAAGAGAAAGAGGAAGGGACACAGGGCTTCATCCATGCCAAACAACCATGTTCTCTGACCCCATAAGGTGTTTCTAAATTAGACTGTATTTTATGCTTCCAGTATAGTTTAGTTTGGGCTGACTATGTGCCAAGTGTTCATAGCCAGGGTGGCCATGGGCTAGAGCATATGGAAGTACGGGGTTGATAGATGCAATTTGGTTGGAGAAAAAAAAAAAAGCCCCAACAGATCCTAGCTGAAATAGAAATGTACCATTAGGGGCTCCATCCCTGTGAGAAACCGGATGAGACAAGCTTTGTGCAGTCTCTAAGTACATGTCAACCTGAGCTCATCTGTTTCCCCACACCTGCACCAATGCATGTCTGTTACTTGAAGGGCTGGCAGCGATGATCCAGAAGCCCCACTCGAGGGACAGCTGAGGACCACCGCCCAGGATAGCCTGCCTGCATCCATCACCAGGAGGGAGTGGCTTATTCGAGAGAAACAGCAATTGCAGGTGAGCGGTATAGAATCTTCCAGAGAGGAAGTGGGCCCTCTCTCACCCGTGTAAGTCAGATGCAATGGGGGGGGGGGCTTTGCTTCACTGCAGTGCAAGGACTCAAAGCGGAGGCGGCGGAGTGACCACTCCCTTGCACGCGGCTGGGTTGCATTTGCACAGACGGGAGTCAGGACCTTTGGCTCTGCTCTCTGTGGCCGCTGGTGTGTCTGGGAATGCTTTGTGAGAATCCCTACCATGGTGGACTCTGGGAAAACCTCTGTGAAGGGAAATGGTTTTAAGTCTAGCCCGGGATTGAGGCTGCATCTGTAATGACCAGCAGATATGCAGAAGCCATGCTTGGCTTACAGCAGTGGTCAGGAAGTGCCCAGGGTTAGAATTCTGAATGAGGCTCCGAGGCGAGAAAGCAGAGGCAGGAAAGGGCTCTAGAAGTTCTCAAAGTAGACCCGGGGCAGGGACTGAGAAGCAGCCAGGGGTCGTGGGGCTGGGACTGCTGAGCCTGCAGCCTGGAGCAGGCACTGGGAAGCCCCGGCCAGCAGCACCAGGGATTCATGGGAAGAGCCTCAATGGGCAGAGTGGAAAAGCCATCCAGTGTGACTCTTGACATCAACTTTGGGCTTCCACATGCACGCATACCCACATGCTCCCACACGCCTGCAGACATATACACACCGCAATCACATGAAAGTGGAAAACAATTAACAGAAGAATGGGATGTTTGATCATCGTGGAGAACAGTCTTGCAGTTCCTCACACATTTGAAAACGGAGCTCTTCGCATCCGGCACCCAGTCCCGCCCACCGTTGACGTGCACCTGAAAAGAAAGCATGGGGCCAGATGAGGCATCTAGTCACGATAGCCGACGACAGCCCAAGAGGCCATCACTGGATAGACAAGCAAAATGTGCTGTGGATGCAAAGGTCTGTGACTGGGCCTTACTGAAAAAGGACATTGTGCTGCAGGGCACGGTGTGGGTGAATGTGGGGGACATTGTGTTATGCTGAATGAGACAGGTGTGGAAGAGAGATGCTGTAATATTCTACTTAGAGGAGATCCCCAGAGTAGGAAAGGAGACTGGGGTGGGGTAGGGAGTGGTTGGGGTAGGGAGTGGGGGTGAAGGATGGGGTGGCAGGGGACGGAGAATTAGTGTTTAATGGGGATAGTGTCTTGTGGATGGATGGTGACTTTGCTTGCGTGGTTTGTGTGTGTGCCTAATGTCACTGAACTGAGCATGTATGGTGGCAGAGATGCTAAATCTTATGCCTTTTTTTTTACTATAGTTTAGGGCAACTTGAGCTTGTCTTCCCAGTATGGGGAGGCTGAGGCAAAAGTATTGTTGTAGGTTCAAGCCTGGGCTACAAGATGAGTCCTGGGCTAGCTCTGGCTACTCAGTGAAATGCTGTCTCTGAGGAACAAACACAAAACAAACCAAAAAAAAAATGAGAGAGAGAGAGAGAGAGAGAGAGAGAGAGAGAGAGAGAGAGAGAGAGAGAGATATTGATTGATTGGATCTCAAGGGCAGACACGGAGCAACTGGTCCTTGTTGAGCACACAGAACCTGCGGTCTAGCCGGAAGTTCTGGGTGGGAGTGTTGGAGCTCGTCTCTCTCCTCTGGGACTGCAGGTGGGTGCAGGAGGTAGGAGCTGTGGAGAATCTGCTCTGTGGGTGGAGAGAACATTCGGGAGATAGGGAGATATCAGGGAAATAAGCTGTGCTCTTATCAGCTAGGAACAGCGAGGGAACAGGGGCGTGTCCCTCAGCAGAGCCTGGTGCTGTATTCAGACTCCTACGCAGCGCGATGGCGATGGCTATCTGCCCAGCACCAAGCACACCGTGTTCAATCACCTGCTGCTTGTTTATGCGTTGGCCTGGAGACGGATGATGGTTATGGATTAACATAGATTCTGGGTCGATCAATTAGTGCAAATTATGTGTGTGTGTATGTGTGTGTGTATGTGTGTATGTGTGTGTATGTGTGTGTGTATGTGTGTGTGTATGTGTGTGTGTGTGAATGTGTGCACACACATGTATGTGAAGGACAGACGTTGATGTTGGATACTTACCCAGTCACCCTTCACCTTATTTTTGACCCAGAGTTTCTCACTAAATCTAGATTTCACTGACTGGGCTAGACTGGCTGGCCAGCAAGTTCCCAGAATCCTCCTGTCTCTGCTCCCCGCACCCTCATGCTGGGGTGAGGGATTCATTCTGTGGGACCCCAGCTTTGGAATGGGTTCTGGGGAATCAGAAGTAGCTCTTCATGCATGCACAGCAAGCTCTTGGCGGACAGACTCACCTCACCGACTGTGGGAACCGAACTGTCAGACGTTTTAAAGGACATTAGACTCCACAACCCGACAGCCATTTGTTCTCTGTATCCTGTTGCTGTGACAATCCAAGGCTCCTGTCTTTCTGAGCATTCTAGCTTCTCATTGTTTGTGGGCAGGGTTTTCTCCTCCTGGCTCACAGCTGGCATCTCGTTGCGAGCTGCTAGCACCCTCACTTGCCCGCCACCAGAAGGGAAGCCAGCGAGCGACACACCATTCACTGGGCTTTATCGAATCAAAACCTTGGCCCGCACCTGTCCATATTTAATGCTTGGGGGGAAGGCAATGTCTTCCTTCCTGCCAGCACATCAAAAAAACACAAAGCTGGCGGCGTGATTTTTCCGGTTCAGCAAACTTCTGGAATCTGCCTGCCTCAGAAGGGTGGGGTAGGTGGGCTTTGAGACTGCGGTGCATATGGCCCCCCTGTCATTTAGCCGTTCTCATTGTCAGCAGAGCAGGGTTAATGGCTGAAATCTGTTTCCCCCCCTTTCTGCAGAAGGAAATCGAAGCTCTCCAAGCACGGATGTCTGCGCTGGAGGCAAAGGAACGACGACTGAGCCAAGAGTTGGGGGAGCAGGAGACGCTGCTCCAGTGGCGGGGCTGTGACCTGATGGCACTGGTGGCCCAGATGTCCCCAGGCCAGCTGCAGGAGGTCAGCAAGGCCTTGGGAGAGACCCTGACCTCTGCCAGCCAGGCTCCCTTCCACGTGGAGCCACCCGAGGCCCTCAGGAGGTACCGGTGACTTTCTGAGTTTCCAACTTTACCTCTTTCACCCGGTTATTGAGGTGACTTTGCTGTCCCTTGTCCACAGGTCCTTCTCAGGCAGTCTGTTTGCTGAGTGGAAGGGGTGGAGGCATTTTGATGTTAGATTGCCTGCGGGGTCAGCCATGAGCCCTGGGAGTTATTTGGTATTCCGTTCACCTAACGCCTAACTGTCTGCAATGTCCCCTCTCCAAGAGGCAGTTTCCACCATTCCCAGGGGCTGGCTTGTCTCTCCTTCCTTCTCTCCCTCCCTCTTACATTTGGGATTCAGTTAGACAGAGATAGTGACACTGGCTTTTGATGAAGATAACTTTCTGGAGAGTGGCAGATTCCACTTCTATTCAAGGGATGGAGCATGGCGTTGAAAGACTGTGCCCCAGGTTGCGGTGATGCTCGGCTATAGCGTTATTGCACACGCGTGGGGACCTGGGTTTAGATCCCCAGACCCCGTGTAAAAATCTGGGTGTAGGGATATACACATTTAACCTCATTTCTGGGGCCACAGACTCAGGAGGATCTCTAAGGTTTGCTGGCCAGCTAGCTTAGCTCTAGATTCAGTGACCCTGAGTGTGATCAAGGAATCTCTCTCTCTCTCTCTCTCTCTCTCTCTCTCTCTCTCTCTCTCTCTCTCCCTCCTTCCCCCCTCTCTCTGTCTCTTTCTGGCATGTGTGTGTGTATGTACATGTACACGTACGTACATGTGCACAAACAAACAAAAAATCTCCCAAACAAAGGACAACTTAACCAGTGTTTTCATAGACACTGGGGTGAATGGGATGAGTGAGTGACCCTGGACTGCTGGTTGTCTATGGCTAAATAATCACCATATGCCTGGTGCCTTCACTTTGTGGGTTGCATCTATTTTCCTGTCCGTTTTCCAGGTCGTGAACAGAAGATTAGGAAAGCTAATGATTAAAAGAGAAGTTTATAATTTTCCCAGTGTCTTAACAGGAAGGAAAAACACGCTCAGGGTTTTCAAACCTGGGTTTATCTACCTATCACAAAGTGAGTCTTTCCTGTGTTTTACATTATTGGGGGGGCTTGTAAAATACACACATACACATCTACTAGGTTGTTATTGATTGGCTGATTGTTTGATTTTTTTTTTTTTTTTTTTTTTTGAGATAGGGCTTCACTGTGTACCTCAGGCTGGTCTGATCTTCCCATTGCTCTTCTGAGGTTCAGATCTCTTTTGGAGATGCGGGGATACACTCTTACATGTGCGGGAAGAAGCGCTCCTGGAGAGCAGAGGATGTCCAGCGGGGGCTCAGGGCTCTGCTGGGTCACTATGCACCCTGCCTGTGGGCATTTTGTGATTCCTGGATGAATTGGGAGGGTGGGGGGACTGACAGTGGAACCGTTTAGGGATACATTTTAGTCTCGGCTAGCCTCAAACTTATGGTAGTCCTCCTGCTTCGGCCTCCTGAGTTCTGGGATTCATCACTATACCTGGCTGTATCAGCCTGGCAACTTTAATCACTCACAAACTTGACAACCTCAATGGAGGCCGGCTGCAGGCTCCAGGTTCTTTCTGGTCTCAGGCAAGTGAACCCTGCGAGAACTTACCCAGGAACTTGCTAAGGACAGGGTCATCCCAGCATGCTACTCAGGAATCCTGTGCTGGCTTGAGGCCTGACGGGCATTTAGGGCTCTAAAAAATATTTTCTGAGAAATTCATAATGCACAGGATGTATTTTGATCATAACTGCCTCTCACCTGCCTCCTCCAAGTTTTCCTGGATCTCTCTCAGTCTCCTCTTCCCAGTTTCCCAACACTTCATGTCCTAAAACATAACAACAAAGGGCTGGAGAGATGGCTCAGTGGTTAAGAGCACTGACTGCTCTTCTGAAGGTCCTGAGTTCCAATCCCAGCAACCACATGATGGCTCACAACCATCTGTAATGAGATCCGACGCCCTCTTCTGGTGCATCTGAAGACAGCTACAGTGTACTTAGCTATAATAATAAATATATCTTTGGGCCAGAGCGAGCAGAGTTCTTGAATTCAATCCCCAGCAACCACATGATGGCTCACAACCATCTGTACAGCTACAGTATACTCATATACATAAAATAAATAAATCTTAAAAAACAACAACAACCACCCTCCCACTAAGTCCCCTAAGTTCTGTCTGTATACATGAGGGTACAGGGTCATCCACTGGAGCAGGCAACCTAAGGGAGACCTCACTCCTAAAGAAACCATCTCTCCTCTGTCACCCATCAATTACAGCAGGTCACAGGAGACAACTTTTAAGCACCAGGAGGATCAGGATGTCCCAAGCCAGGAAGCTGACAGGACACAGAAACACAGAAGCCACATAAAATGTCAGACTCGTTACAGACAATGTTGAGGCTGTAGAGAAAACAGATCCCTCATTCACCGTTGGCGGAAGGGCGGGCTGGCGCAGCCACTGTGGAAATCAGCGTGGAGGCTTCTCAGGAAACTAAATATGGAAAGCCCAAACAACCCAGCAATAAATACTTCCTCCCAGGCATTGACCTGAGAGGCTGCCTCCTACCGCAGGGATACATCCATGGTCACTGTGGCTTTGTCGGGTGATGAGCCCGTGGCTCATCAATAATGGGCTTTTATTTGGTTGTAAAGAAAAATGAGATTTCAGAACGTGCAGGAAAATGGAAGGAACGGGAAAACGCGTAGTGATGCCCCAGAAAGACAAGTACTGCATGTCCTCTCTTGATTTCCATATATGTGTATTTGTGTGGGAGTGAGGTCATAGGGTAGGAAAACGGGAAGGGGCTTTAAGGAGGAGATGTGGAGAAGGAAAGGTAATTGTCTCTTAGGGTGGCAGATTTATTAAATATAATAGAAGGAGCAGCAGCAGTAGCAGCGTGGCAGGGGCTCGGAGGAGTTTGGGCGCTTGTGGCAGCATGCGTCCACCTGCAGGTCTCAGAGGAAGGTGGGTCATCACACAGTTGATGAACAGTCTACAGCTCATACCTGCAGCCAGGCTGAGGGTAATTCCTGAGTGGCAGGGGGAGGGGAAGGGTCCTGCCTTCCAAGTAAGGAATGTGTGAGCTGACTGAGGAGGCGAAGGGCGGGCGTCTATTTGGTTAAGGTACCCATTACAGGCTGGGCACATGCCTCCTTTAGCTTCCTGGTATCTTGGAGTCTGGGATCCCAGCCCTGTAGAATTCTCATTTCCTTGGGGAAATGAGAATTATAGGGCCTGCCATTCTCCAGGAACCAGGGCATGGGGGAGGAGGGGTTTCTTATGGGGGAGAGGTTGCAGATTTAAGGCCTCTTGGTAGGAGACATGCCATTTCCTTCAGAGGAGTCATGAAAGAAAGGCTGCTGGACCTGAATAGGCCCTATCCCTGACTGACTCCATGGGAGTGGACAGGGGAGTGTGGGGGAGGGAGGGTTCCAGTAGTGAGCGTGGGGGTGGGGGTAGCATTGAGGGTCTTACTGGAATTGTTAGGGTCAGAGTGTGGGCGTTGGCAGCCATAACAGACTAAGCTGAGCCACTCGTCCTCAGTAGGGGAGATAAAGGGACCCGGAATCTCAAAAGCAGAGAAAGGTTTATTCAGTGTGACCTGTTGAAAGAACAGTGAGGTCCAATGACCCCCGAGTCCCTCGTGAGGGTCCTAACAGGAGGTTTGGTCTTACAGAGGGCACAGGTGGGAATAGCTTAGCAGTGCTGGTTAAGTGTGGTCCCGCCCATCACTGACCTTCCTCTCAGCTCCAGTCTGCTCTGCACAGTAGTCTAACACTGTGTCAGAACCGTGTGACATCTCTCTAAGGGACAAGTTCCCTCTGGATGGCTCCAGCCTTCTCCTTCTCCCAGTGTGAGACTCCTGATAGCCAAAATCTGATGGCCAAAGGAAGGGACACACGGCCTCTTTGGGGATGTCTTCATTCCTGCCGGTGTTTACAAGATGGGGGATCATGAGGAGCAGATTGGGGTTGGGAGGGACAGGCAAAGCCGAGCGTGTATGAAAATACCACACGCTAATTAAAAATTAAATTCAGAAGAGAATTAGGAATCTTGCCTGAAATCTCAACCACTGGGCTTGCAAACACGCTCTAACTTGTCTTAATTTTTTAAAAAATATTTATTTAGTTTATTTTATCCATATGAATATTTTACCTACCTGTATATCTGTGTACCACATGCATGCCCGATGCCAGTGGGGGTCAGAAGAGGGCATTGGAACTGGAGTTACAGGCAGCTGGGAGCCACCATGTGAGTGCCCTTAACCAGAGTCATCTGTCCAGCCTTGGCAGTTGTCTTTTGTCCCACAAGACCTCCTTTTGATGCATGTGGCCAGGAAGGAACCTGAAGCTTATTCCATCCCAGACTTGGGGCTGGGATGTGAGGGCGGAGAAGGCTGGTGAGAGAGGGAAACAGAGGATCCAGGTGACAGTTTCCACCGCTTCCTGAGGGCTGCATCTCTGCACGGGGGTTCCGCCTAGTTGGCATGAGGAGGAGGGGTGTGGTGATTCAAGCTCATTGCTCTCCAGTGCTGCCAGCTGTATCCCTCCACCACCCCCCTCCCCCGGCTGTGCCTCACACTCCAGGGGAGGGTAGCCTGGGACCTCATCTAGCATGCATCTGGCTCCCTGTACAGCTCGATGAGGGTAATTGTAGTAATAACAACAGCAGGCTGGTGCGAGGCTTCCTGGCACACTCTTCGGGGATGCTTGGCTGCTTACAGGGGTCTGTGGTTGGGTCCTTCATCACTCAGCTCCCGGGACATTTCATGCTTCATGTGAAATGTGTTCTGGCAGCTCACGGATGACCTGTCTCTGGTTGTGCGTTTGGAAGAAACATGTCGCATCTCTCTTACAAACTGTTGGCATAAACTGTGAAACACTCCGATCCCTGCTTCCAGCAAATCTGGCTGGCTCTCGCTTGGGAGAGTCTGGAGGCTCGCTTGTGGCACAGCTGGGCTGGGGAGGGTGCCGGGAAGGCAGAAGCCAGGCCTGCTGTGCCTCTTTGCTCTTTAGCTGACTGACCAGGGGTTCTGCAGTGAGACAGTGGCCTGGGGTAGGGTGGGGTGGGGTGATGTGGCTGCTGCATAGGGTGCCTTGTGTGAAGTCAGAGTCCCACAGCTGGGCCAGGGCTTCTTGCAAGTGAGATTTGAATTAGCAGAAGTCAGCAGGTCACAGTAGACTGGACACAAAACTCATCATCTTTGTCCTTCAAATACACATCATATGGAGTGGAGAGACCCAGGGAGACGGCAAGGGTGGCGTTGGGAGACAGGTCCCCCTGAATCAGGGAGCTGTGGCAGAGAATCCTCAAGATTGGTGAGTGGAAGCAGCCAGGTGTGAGACCCTGTGTCATGGCTGTGCCCAGGGGATGAGGGTAGGTGATACCTACCTACCAAGCAGGACAGCATGCCAGAGCAGCCCTCAGCCAGGGAGCAGTTTCCAGTCTGCACCCCCATTTCTGGGGGTGGCTGCTGTTCAACTTCTGGGCTCTGTTTGTGTTCCCTACCTCTGCCTGGGAATCTGCCTGGTTTGACAGGGACAGTGGGTTGCTACATGTATATTTGTGTGTTCTTATGTTTGTGAGGTGTGTGTAACTGTGGCTACATGTGTATTTGTGTGTGGTTATGTTTGTGTGGTGTGTGTACATATGGCTACATGTATGTGTGTGTATGCTTATGTTTGTGTATCTTCGTACATTTGTGTATATGTTTGCACATGTGTATGTCCATGAGCATATGTATATGTGTTTGTGCTTGTGTATACATGGGTGTGTGCATATGTGTGCACTTTCTTACTCAAACTATCTGGGTGATGTGTTAGAAGATCTCTCTCTACTTCACTCAACAGCTTTATCCATCTCTGGCAGCACAGACCTGTGTGTCTTCCGTCTGTCCTTACTGTCAGCAGTAAGGCCACCCTGCCACCCAAGTGGATAGAGGTGACACACTCACTAAAGCTGGCACATGGGCACTGGACACCTGCCTCTTGGCATGGGCCTCTATCCACTGCACTGCACTGTCTGTCCCGGGAGCAGAGGTGTCAGCTAAGCGGCCTTTGACAAGACTGTACGGAACAGTCCTGATGCAAGTGTCCACCCTGTCTTGTCTCAGTGATCTATCTCCAGTCTGGAGGAATTCAGGGATCTCCTGTCACCTGCGCTCCACAGATGTGTGATGTCATCAGCAGTGAGGTCATGAGGGTTTCAGGGTCAAAAGGTCAAGTGGGTGAGTCCTCATTCCCTCCAGCAGTCCCCCCTGTCAGATTCTGACCCGCTTGTCCTCTGCGATCACTGGCAAGGTTGTTAACGTCAGCAGAGGCCAGTTCCTCTTAAGTTCCAGACCCAAGCAGCCTTTATGCTTAGCATAGCTGTCACTGGGCCCTTCCCATTATTGCCTACTTGCTTTGGGAACAGTCTCATTCTTAAACTAAATTCCGCTAAATAAGGAAGGTTGTGGAATCAAGTCATTAGGGGAAACAAGGAGACAGAAGAGAGTCGGGACACAGACATTAACACTCCCCGTGGCTTTGCATGAAAGTCAGGCTTCTGCACAGGCAGTTCTGGGGATAAAGCTGTGGCTGAGAGTCTGTGCTGTAGCACCACTGCCCAGAAAGACAACCCTCTCCCTCCCTCCCTCCCTCCCTCCCTCCCTCCC
>NC_034609.1:48229295-48234295 GCF_900095145.1 Mus pahari
CTCTCCCTCCTTCCTTCCCTCTCTCCCTCCCTCCTTCCCTCTCTCCTTCCCTCCTTCTCTCCCTCTTCCCTTCCTCTCTCCTTCCCTACCTTCCTCTCTCCTTCCCTCCTTCTCTCCCTCTTCCCTTCCTCTCTCCTTCCCTACCTTCCTCTCTCCTTCCCTCCTTCTCTCCCTCTCTTCTGCGACCCCCCCACACACGTTAAGCCAATGCATAGGCTCTGAACAACACATAAGGTTAATCTTAGTGGAAACTGAGGATCCCACGTGTATGCATTTACTTCCTCTTCAACAAAAGCACAGAAGGGAGGACATAAAAGATATTCGCTGTACTGATGTGGAGGCTAAAGCCCAGCCAGGGTCAAGGTGTCTGAAGGCCTCTCTGACTTGCATCCTTGGATCCTCACGTGGAGTTTCTCTCGGTGTGTTGCCAGCCTTCCCTCTCTCTCCCCCTCCCCTCTCAGGCTTTCCCTCTCTTCTCGCTCCTCTTTCTTCCTCCTCCTTTTTTCTCCATGTGTGCATGCTTGTGTGTGTGAAGGTAGGAATGCATCTCTGTGAGTGCTTGCTCACACGTATGTGTGCATGTGGAGGCACGGGGGTCAATCTCAGGTTTCTTCCACAGTAGCTTTCCACATTGTTGTGTGAGCCCAGACCCCTCACTAAACCTGAAGCACATGTCACCACGCCTGGCTTTTAAAAAATACCTTATTTTAAACTTTGCACATATGGGTGTTTGCCTGCATGAATGGTTACACACAACATACATGCCTTGCCCATGGGAGCCAGAAGAGGGCATCTGATCCCCCTGAGTCTGGAGTTAAAAGACAGCTGTGAGCTGCCATGTGGATGCAGGGAATTGAACCTGGGTCCTCCGGAAGAGCAACCAATCCTCTTCACTGCCGAGCCATCTTTCCAGCCCCAGGGCTTTTGTAAACACCTGGTTGTGGGAGTGAAACTCAGTTTCTCCTGCTTTGCCAGCTGAGACTCCCCAGCCCTCGACTCTGCTGCTCTTAGGCCAGATGTTGTGAATGAAGAGGTTGCTGTCTGTAAAAGAGGCCATTTGGGAACAACTTCTGCATCTCCAGTGCCCTCTGTTCTGACGCATAGTTAGTTCATGGCTCATTTGTTGATTGATTGAGAGAAGACCTCACATAGCCTGGGTGGGCCTCAAATGTGCCATGAAGTCAAGGATGGACTTCAACTTCTGATTCCCCTTCTTCCACCATCCAGGTGCTGGGATCACAGGCAAGCGTCACCATGCCCAGATCTGAGGGGATAGTTCTCATTTGTTATGATTCAATATGTTATCTTAGTGAAACACAGGGACAAGCTTTGTTACTGACGTTCATGGAACTCCTGTGAACGTGTAACTGGTATAACGTAATTTTGACAGGCAGTCCTGCTCCTGGGGACCTCAGTGTGGTGGTTACAGCACCAAATGTAGGCGGAGTTAGCACAGCTCATTGTACTTCAGATGTTCTGGTCCTGTTACACCAGATCCTCCGTTATCTCTGTTGCACTTTGGGCTATGTGAAATGATACAGTCTCAGAGAGTCTTACTACTAAAAATAGCCTAAAAACTGCTGGTGTAATATCCATGAATGATTCATAGTTGCCCCCGCCCCTGCTGCTTCCATTCTGTGTATTCCCTGGGGATACAAGTAATGTTAATATTAGCCAGAGCAACACATAATTAGGAAAATAAATCTACTGAAAAAAGTAATATAGCATAAATTAAATAAATTAAATATAAATCAAATCAGATATAAAACAATGCATTCAATTACCTGCATCACTGCCTCGTCCTCTCAGGGAGATGTCTGAGTTGAGGCTCATTTTCCTTCTAGGAGAGGGGCAGAGCAGAGCCCAGAGCAATGAGCTGAGTCCAGCCCTGGAAAGGTGGTACCTGGCCTGCTTTTCACTGGAGCTGTGGGACATTTGCTAAAGGTGCTGTCCTTGAGGCCAGCTCAGTTTTCGACTCAGGAAGAGAGCCTGCTGTCTGTTTTAATGTGTAAACCCATGAGCTGATTTCTGAGTGTGTTTGGGAACACTTACATTGTGCTATTAAATGCTCAAAGGTTCTGTTATGTGGAGATCCACTGATTCGGAGGGTTCCAGTTGATGGGAGTGGAGCACAGTTGGTACTTGAATAGTAGAGCAAGCCCTAAGCTGGACCATTGTCCAAACACCGAATATTGTGGTGCACTCTTGTAACTCAGGACACAGACACGAAGGTCAGGATTGCCAGGGCATTCTGAGGTATAGAGTGAGTTCAAGGCCAGCCTGATCTGTGTGGAACCCTGCTATAAAAACAAGCAAAAATGTATAATTTGACTCCCGCCCCCCCCCCCCGGCAAAGGAAGGAAAAACGGTTGCTGATCAAGAGTTACAAGTGTGAATTCCAGGCTCCAGAGCTAGTACTGAGTTTCAAACCAAGCCATGCTTCACAGATTCTGCCCCAATCTCTCCAGCAGCCCAAACTGTCTGTCCACATAAGCTGACACCTTGTTAAAAAAATATCTCTACACCCTGTAAAAATGTATGTTTCATTTGCTTGATGTAATTGTAGTCTCGTAGGCTTACTGCTAAATAAGCTCACCCTTTCTAGTTCTTTCTGAACTCTGGCCAGCTGGTTCAAGCCAGCTGTTCTGGCTCAAACTCCACTCCCAGGTGTCTGATTCAATCTGCCTTCTCTCAGCTTCTCACTGAATTGCTCTGCTTGGCCTCAAACTAACTCCAGCGATTTGTTCTACTCTCTGGCTTCTTCTTATTCTCTGACTTCAATGGCCTCTGCCGACCAGCAGTGAACGGAATGAGTTCACAGACAAACTCAACTCCACTGCACTGCACTCACGGCAACGCCTCCCGTCTGACTCTCTCCCTGTGCTGCTCTTCCACAGCTTCTCTTTCCTGTCTGTTCTTGGGTGTTTCCTCTCTCTGACTCAGTCTGTCAGATCTTTCTCTGATGCATCAATTTGCCTGTCCCTAAGATAGACATCACTTTCAAACATGGCTGTTCCCTTCTACAATCTAATTTTACCTGAAAAGTGTGCATTCAGGGTGTGTCTGCATTCTAGCCAGAGGGGTCAAAGGTGTGTACTAAGGACTTGTCTGCATTCTGGCCAAATCACACAGACCTATGTCTTTGGATGTGATTGATCCCTTGCCAGAGCAGTCATGTGGCTGGATTTAAATTCCTCAACAACACCCCGTCTCCCCTTCTCTCAAATGACCTGTCTCCATTTAGCCAAGGCCTGGAATGCTCCAGGCATCTCCCCTGTACCTATCTGTGCAACCACGCTTGCCAGATGGTGACATGTGACTCAGAAAGAGGATGTTGCCACCTGCCCCATCTCTGGTCTGTGCTCACCGTCTGCCCATGCCCCGTCCCTGGTCTGTGCTCAGTGTGTTTGGGTTGATTTTACTCTCTCCAGTGACCCCTCAATTGGGGCAAGTGAGTTACTCATGAGAATAACTGGCAGGCGCCTACACCAGCCTCTAGGAGCTTGCAACCCCAGCTTGTCTAGACTTCTGAAATCACAAAAGTGTAGTGATAACATCCCCAGTGGTTTTGATAGTTGGAGAAGAACCCCAATACACATCGACTGGCGGAAGCTTGCCTCTTAGTTATAGTTTTGCTATCCCCACTTTGGAAGATTGTTCTGGACTTCCCTACCCCAGCAGAGATCCCGGAAACTGGGATCTTTTTCTCTTGCAGAGCCCCCCGTATGGAGAGAGCACTTCCTCTTGCACCTGCCAACTGTCTTTCCCTCCTAGTGGTCGTGAGTGGTTAGGGGCAGGGGCTGTGGTCCTGAGTGGTTAGGGGCAGGGGCTGTGGTCATGAGTGGTTAAGGGCAGGGGCTGTGGTCATGAGTGGTTAAGGGCAGGGGCTGTTGTAGTGAGTTCTAGATGGCTGACTGCTCTTAGGTGTGGAAGGATGAGCAAGACACAAGTCCACGGAACAGTGGGCTCTGGACAGGGTGTTCTCATTGCTCCCAGTGGGCCTGCTCTCTCAGACATTTCCCTTCACTTCTTCTCTTATCCCCAGCTCTCTGCAGGATCCCAGATCCCGTAACAGCTCCCAACTGAGGCACCTGCCTGATTCAGACACATTCTGACTTCCATCCTCCAAGCAAACTCTCAGAGTGCCACTCCATTAAAGCTAGAAATGCCTCCTTCCTATTGGCCTGTGCAAATGCAGGATGAGTTCCCCTTGCCACCCAAACTGGAGCAACTTGCCTTAACTTGGAGCATCATACCAACCATAACTTGGCCTCCTTAGTCCATCATGAATATTTTAAACATAGATATTCTCAAGATGGCCAACAGTTACTTGCCTACTGCCGAGATCAAATAAACATGAGCATTTGATCCTCTTCCTATTCTTGGATGGGCCTTACTCCATTCTGCCCCCCACCACCACATTCTGTGCTGCCCATCTTTATATCAACTTGACACTAGCTAGAGTCATCAGAGAAGAGGGAGCCTCTGTTGAGAAAATGCCTCCATAAGTTGGGGCTGTAGGGCATTTTCTTAGTCATTAATGAGGAAGGGCCCAGCCTACTGTGGGCTGTGCCATCCCTGGCACCACTGGTCCAGGCTGAGCAAGCCATGAGGAGCAAGTCAGTAAGCAGCACTCCTCCATGGCCTCTGCATCAGCTCCTGCTTTCTGACCTGCTTGAGTTCCAGTCCTGCATCCTTTGGTGATCAACAGCAGTGTGGAAGTGTAAGCCTAATGAACCCTTTCCTCCCCCACTTTCTTTGGTTGTCGTATTTCTCATCGTAGTGATAATTTGCTTGCCACCGAGGTGTTCCGTCAACAGCGATAACTTGCTTCTGGTCACGGTATTTGTCATAGTGATGGAAGAGCTAACGAAGACACTTCATGTTAGCAGTGACTGCTCCCCTATTGAACTCTCACATACACATCTCACTGTGTGAAACATGAGAATCAGTTGGTTTCATCTTCTGAGATCTCATTTCTGCCTTTGTCTCTACCTGTA
>NC_034609.1:48238497-48258328 GCF_900095145.1 Mus pahari
ACACACACACACACACACACACACACACACACACACACACACACACACACAGCCAGAGAAGAAAGGACAGCTTAGACCCCTTTCCCGGAAGCATGCTGAGTGGCTTGTCTTCCACATAACCACACTGCTGCTGCTGTGAGCAGCCTTAGGAAGGCTGTAGTGTTTATCCCTTCCCTTATTTATTGTTTTCTTTTGTTTTCTGGCTGCTCACCCAGGGGGAGGAATGAGGTGTGTTTCTTGTTTTGCCCGGCTCAGCTATGGGCTAGGTGGACCATTACCAGAAACCTTGCGGACATTGTTTTCCTGAATGCCGGGAGGGCTTTCAGGCAGGGCTGGAGGGCTGAGGGCTGGGTGCCACGACGGCCAGGTTCTGGTGGGGAGCTCTTCTGAGGGACAGATGGCCAAAGCCATGCTGTGTCTTTGCTTGATGGAAAGGGAGAGAGGACAGGAGGGCTGTCCGAGGCTGCTGCTGCTGCTGCTGATGATGATGATGATGATAATGATGGTGGTGGTGGTGGTGTGTGTGCACCTAGAGGACAGCATACGTGTTAAATTCAGGAACACCATCCACCTCCTTTGGGAGGGTCTCTCAGAGGCCTGGAGCTTACCAATTAGGCTACACTGGTGGCCAGCAAGCCCCAGGGACCCTTTAGTCTCTACTTCTCCAGCTCTGGGATTACAGGCTTGTGCAATGATGTGACACTTATGTGGGTTCTTGGGTTCTGTGGGCCCAGCTCAGTCTCCATGTTTACAAAGCACTTTTACTGACAGAGCCACTACCAGCTGCCCCAGCCCTTTTCTCTTTCTTTCTTTCTATTTTATTTATTTATTTATTGATTGATTGATTGATTGATTGATTGAGACAGGGTTTCTCTATATAGCCCTGGCTGTCCTGGAACTCACTCTGTAGACCAGGCTGGCCTTGAACTCAGAAATCTGCCTGCCTCTGCCTCCTGGGTGCTGGGATTAAAGGTGTGCTCCACCACGCCCGGCTTCCCCAGCCCTTTTCTAAGGGCACTGATACTTTCACAAGGTTCTACCTTTAGGACCTGTTACTTCCCAGAGCCCCCTCTTGGTCCCATCATCATACGGGGCTGAAGATTTCAGCACATGAAATTTGGGAGGACCCAAGCATTCACGCCATGGCTCACCCCATCTCTTCTATATTTATAGTGCACTTACAATGACTGTCTTAGTTAGGGTTTCTATTCCTAAACAAAACATCATGACCAAGAAGCAAGTTGGGGAGGAAAGGATTTATTCAGCTTACATTTCCACACTGCTGTTCATCACCAAAGGAAGTCAGGACTGGAACTCAAGCAGGGCAGGAAGCAGGAGCTGATGCAGAGGCNATGGAGGGATGTTCCTTATTGGCTTGCTTCCCCTGGCTTGCTCAGCCTGCTCTCTTATAGAACCCAAGACTACCAGCCCAGGGATGGCCCCACCCACAAGGGGCCCTCCCCACTTGATCACTAATTGAGAAAATGNCCCANAGCTGGATCTCATGGAGGCATTTCCNCAANNGANGCTCCTTTCTCTGTGATAACTCCAGCTTGTGTCAAGTTTATGCACAAAACCAGCCAGTACAGTGACTTCTCTTTCCTGTCAAATTAAGGAGCTGAGCCTGAGATTTTAAAATGTAAATGTAAAACTTCCGTTCTTTAATGAGTTCCTCGGAGGCTAATTTTATTTGTAAATAGGAAAGACATGCAGATTTTTCTGAGGTGGGTATGTGTATTCTATTGCATGTACGTGAGCATGGTACGCTGTGTGGGAACTGAGACAGAGCTTGGAATTCTGACCTTAACCCTGTCCCATGTAGACTGGCAAATGACCACGAGGGAAGAGGCTCAGCTCAACCCAGTTTTCTTTCTTTAGCATACACACACATGCACGCTCAACCCCTTATACTTTCAGAGTGAGTTGGGACCTTCCTTAAGCTCATTACATTTCTTGACTCTCGTGGGTCACCCAAACTAAAGGTAATTAAGGAATAAATGAGATGGAAATAGTTAGAAATAATTAGGATATCTAGAGACTGGTAGGTATTATATTATATCCAGCAGAGACTGAACGAGTGTGCAATTTAATCTGGAAATTTAGAAAGGCAGCTTCATGTTAATAGTGCAGCTTGAATTATGGGCTTTCTCAGCAAAGGAGAAACTGACCTAATTATGATTAAGAGACACTGTTAACTAAAATCAGAGATATTAGAGGAGATCTGAGAACCCTGGCTAACATCATAGTCTCTGAAGTTCTGGAGGTGACAGTTGTGGGTGGATGGGATGGGCGGAGCTTGTCACGGGCATTGAACCAACCACTGAGACAGAGCCAGAGGAAGGTGCCCCACACACCTCTCTTTACATTCTTAGTTCTAACATGAGAAGTCTCAGGACCCTTAAGATGGATGACTCTGGCCGTGTGGATGAGCAGCTGGGGTAGGCTTCGGTGCGGGGGGGGGGGGGGGGGCGGCCAACTCTGCTCTGAGCTTCAGAAGTGAGGTTGGAAAATCCCAGGCACGGAGGGGAAAGTAAAGGCAGCCCAGGGGAGAGGGGCGGAGCATTTTAGGACCCAGGAGAGAGGGGCGGAGCATTTTAGGACCTGGTGAGGTCGGCTTCAGTTCTGATGCCAACTTCTGTTTGATTTCAGATAAGCCAAAATGTTTACAACTAACTGTATCCCTCCACGTGGACCTATAGCTTTCAGTTTCTGAACGGGATTTCATACACTTTTATTTTGGCAATAAATAACAATGCTTGGGGGTGGGGTTACATTCTCTGTGGACTTTCCCAAAGTGTTCACTACTCTTATCCCCACAGAAACTGCTGTGTGCTTTGGCTGAGATGAAAATATAGGTTTATCACTAATCTGAGTATAGATAACAGATACCCTATGAGCTCATAGCCTTAAATAAAAGAAAACAAGATGAAGATTTAGTCTCGGCATAAAAGATAACCTGACAGAACTCGGGGAATGAGACTGAGGTTGAAGAGTTTTGTTGTTTTGGGAACTCAAAGAAAAACAGGTGATGTGTGTGGAGTCCAGGTGTGGGGAGACATTCGATAACCACGACTCTTCCCGGAGGTGACTTGCCTGACTTTCAGTCAGACTCTCCAGCAGTTATCTGCCCTCCTGGTTTCTTAGAGTCTTCTAATAAGGAAATTTAGTAGGTTCCTCTGACCTCAATATCAAAAACCTTAGTTGACTACCTACTGTGTGCCAGGGGCAGAGTCCCTGACCATGAACTGCCTACTGTGTGCCAGGGGCAGAGTCCCTGCTTATTGACTGCCTACTGTGTGCCAGGGGCATTGTAGACAGATGAGGAGACAGCTGTCGGCAGGAGAGGAGCTGGGGGAGACTGGGTTGAGGGTGAGGGACCAGAAATCAGCAAGGCCCTTTTCCCAGGGCCACAGCGGAACTACTGGCCTGATGTTGTGAGGTTCTGCAATCTCAGGCAGGAGTGGAAATGCCAAGGCAGAGGCAGACAGTGATAGCTTTGTCGGGCTTGTGGCTGCTCTATGAGCTCACACCAGCCTGTGTGGGCCAGGGCTGTGCTGAGGCCACGCTAGTGGCCACTTCTCTTCCTCCTTCCTCATCCCTTCTTTCCCTCTCTTCCCCTACCCTCCTCCCACTTCTCCTCATCTACCCCATCTCTGTGTCTCTCCTCCCTCCTTGCCCCTCTGTTCCCTACCTCTCGGTATTGTTCTCTCCCTCCTCTCTGCTCTCCCCTCCCCTGTTCTTGTCCTTCTTGCCCCCTCTGCCTTTTCTGCTTTCCTTCTATGCCATTGCTCCCTAAAGCCTCCTCCTCCTCTTCTGCTCACCCTGCCGGTCCACTAAAATACGCAGAGACCCAGCCCCCTCAACCCCATTCCCCTCTGTCTTCTGATTGGAAGCAGCAGTCAGTGACCCTGCCATTTCTCCTGGCAGGTGTGCTCAGGGGAGAAGCTGTGCAGCTCTCTGAGGAGGAGACTCAGTGACCTCGACACCAGGCTGCCTGCCTTGCTGGAAGCCAAGATGCTGGCCCTATCAGGTAACTGCGGAGGTACTTACACTCAGTCACTGACCAGCGTGGCGGGCACACAGCTGCCTGGGAGGCTGAGGCAGGAGGATTACAAATTCAAGGCCTGGTCTATGCTGAGAATTCGATGCCTGCCTGAGCAAGTTAAAGAGATGGAGAAGGGAGCTCAAGGGTGAGCCATTGCCTAGCATGTACAAGGCCCCAGGCTTAAGCTCCTGGCTAAACACACACACACATACACACACACACACACTCACACACATAAACATACATATGTACACATACACACATATATATACACAGACAAATGCACATATACACATACAAACACACCATACATACCACACACACACATACACTCAAACTCTCACACACATACACACACACACAAACATACTCATATACACACATATACACACACATACACACCATACATCACACATACACATACACTCAAACTCTCACACACATACACACACATACACTCACACTCACACACAAACACACTCATACACACACATACACATACACACCATACATCACACACATGTACTTACACAAATACACTCACATATACACACATATATACACATACCATACATACCACACACACACATACACTCAAACTCTCACACACATACACACACACACAAACATACTCATATACACACATATACATACACATACACACCATACATCACACATACACATACACTCAAACTCTCACACACATACACACACACACACATACACACACACACAAACACACTCATATACACACATATACACACCACACATCACACACACAGATGTATATACACAGACACATTCACATATACACATACAAACACACCATACATACCACACACACACATACACTCAAACTCTCACACACATACACACACACACAAACATACTCATATACACACATATACATACACATACACACCATACATCACACATACACATACACTCAAACCTGTGGACGTTGTACATCGTGGTGCGCACTAGGCTCCGCACCACGATGTACAACGTCCACAAGCAGCACAAACACATGCACATATATACACACACACACATATACAAACTTACTCATACTTGCATACACATAAACATACACACATATATACACATATATACACAAACACACTCATATACACACATATACACACCACACATCACACACACAGATACACACAGACACTCATATATACATACATACATACATACATACATACATACACACACACATATACACACACAAACACACTCACATATAAGCCCACATATACACACATACACAATCACACACACACCACACATATCATACACACACATATACACACACAAACACACTCACATATGAGCACACATACCACATATATTGTACACACACATACACACACCACTCATACACACATACAAACACACTAGCACACACACACAGCACACACACACGCACATAACACACACACACACACAATGTGGCAGTTATATTGCCAGAGTGCTCAGGCTCACAGCCTGGGAGCTGGTGGCTCTAACAAGCCAGGCTCAGCCACCGTCTCCGATAGGCCAGTTAAGCAGACAAGCAGCACTGAAGTGCAGAGGGAGGAGACTTACTCAGTGTGACCACACTGGGAAGGGATAGGGGCACAGTGACCCCACTTCATCTTCAGAGCCCTGGCAGGAGGCTTAGGTTTGAATAGAGGGCAGCATGCTTCCATGAAGGGACACTGTCCTTGGAAGGGACCTGTGGACACCCCGCTGACACAGTTTGCTCTCAAGAGGCCATGCCTTGGATGTGAGTTGTCTATGCTAGGACTTTAGGAAGTGGGCCTGTTGCTCCATGGGCTTGATTCCAGCAATGCTGTAAGCTCTGTGTGTGGTGGCAGTCCATTGTGGGTGACTGTGTGCCAGGCGCTCCTTTTAGAAGTTGGTTATGGGCTATGGTTATATGTTATGGTTATGGTATATGTTATGATATATATGGTTATATGTCAGTTGGTGGAGTGATTTCTGAGTTCTCTACCTAGAACCCATGCAAAGAAGCTTAGGGAGGTCCCTGCACTCATAACCCTGCACGGGGAGGGTGGAGACAGATGGAGGCCTGGCCTCAGGGACCAGTCAGCTTCACTTAGCTGCTTAGCTCAGAGCAGTAAGAGACCTTGTCTTAAAAAACAAGGTGGGCAACAGCTGAGGACTGACCGGTCAGGTTGACCTCTGACCTTAATAACGACACGCCCACACATTCTCATGCCCCTGCACACATGGGTGTGAACACACACACACACACACACACATACACACACCAGAGAAAACTGGCCTTAGAACACGGTAGTATCTCAGCTCACACCCTTTGCATGCCAGCAGTTCTTAACAGATAGGTTTCTGCCCAGGCGAGGTAGCTTGAGAACATGGCATGCAGGGTCTCTCTGTCACTTGGATGCTGTTTTCAAACATCTCCCCTCGAATTTGCTGTTTGATCTGATGCTCACAATAGGCAGGTGTGGGGGTAACTAAGAACCCAGGGGAGTGGAGGGGGGTCAAGGCTGTGGGGTACCTCCTGTGAGTTCTTGAAAGAAGCAGACCAGTGGCTGGAGTCCAGACTCCCCCCCTGTGTGACGGATGGATCTTTAGCCCAGTTATGTAAAGAGCAGCCTTGAAGAGATCTCTGAGATTTATAAGCTGGATGAATGCGCAGCCCATCGGCTTTAGAGGAATCGGAATTTAACGGGAAGGTGTAATAATTACACGCGTGGGTTTTCAGTGGTGTTTTAAGGAGGGGCGCGGTGCCTGGCAGCTTCTGTTCCTCACATCGTTAAACACTAATGCTGCCGCTAACGAGCCGCTCGGTCCCCGACGCAGCCAAGCGTGGCATTTACAACCCTAGAACATGGTGGGTGAGCATGTGGCCTGCCTCGTAACTGCCTCCCGAGCTACTTAGTTGGAGTTATAGCCTCACTTGCAGAGAGAAGGGGCGGGGGGAGGAGGAGATGGAGTGCAGTTCTGCCTCTGAGTTAGGGTTTTGCCTTTCTCAGCCCATACATCTTCCCCTGAGAACAGGTGGACGAGCTTCTCTTCAGGAGCCTAAGGGAAGAAGAGAGTGAAACACATGAGGCAGAATTCCCTCACCCTGTCATCTGTGTTCCGTCTTGAGAAGCTCAGGGCAGTCTTTACAATTTCTAGAAAAAGATATTTTATGTCTGTGTGTCTGCGTGGGGCTGTGCGCAGCCAAGGGAGACAGACGCACGCACCTTAGGAGGCTTTGTTGGATGGGCTCTGTTTCAAGCTCCTCCACTCCTGTCCAGAGTCTGACCCATGACATCATGGCCCGCCGATGTCCTAGAAGCTCTCTTGCTTGACCTCTTCCAGTCTCGGCCGTCTGGGCCATTGACCTAGTGTCTGGGAAAAGCCAGATTGGGCAATCCGTTTTTCTTTTAAATCTCTCTCTCTCTCTCTCTCTCTCTCTCTCTCTCTCTCTCTGTGTGTGTGTGTGTGTATGTGTCTGTCTGTCTGTGCCTGTGCATATGAGTATGGATTTCCAAAGAAGCCAGGGGTGTCATGTCCCCTGAAGCTGGGTCACCTTTAGCCTCATGCCGTCTGGTGTGAGTGCTGAGTTGAACTCAGGTCTTTGTAAGAAGAGCCTGTGTTCTTAGCGGTTGAGGCTTCTGACCAAACCCACAGCTCAAGCTCAGCATAGCTTTAGGGTGAGAAACGAGGTCAGAGGGGCTTCACGTCCCCGTGTGCGTCCTCAGTTGAGGGATGCCTATGGTTTGACATGAGGTGAGAGGAACGAAGCGCACGTCCTTGCCCCCTCCCGTGGGCTCTTGGATTGGAGTGGTCACTCCCTGAGTTCAGATCCTTCGGGGAGAGACCCAGGCAGTCATCAGCGCACACTGTTCCTGGATGATCAAGAAGTCTGAGGAGAAGTAAATACCATGTTTCAGAGATGCCAGAGAATGGGAGAGTCAGCCTCGGTGTCAACACACACTGAGGAATGCGGTGGTGAGATTGGGTGACCTCTTTATTTCAGATGTATTCCTACTTCATTCTGTTACTTTAAGACCGGTCTTGCCAAGTAGCCCAGGCTAGCCTAGAGCTTACCATTCTCCTAACTTAACCAAGGTTGCAGGCTGGTGACATCACGCCTCTCCCAGATAAATTCTTTCCACTGTTGTCTTAGCAAACCTATGAAGGTTTCCTCTCTTCAGCTGCCTCACTGAGGAGTGGGCGGCTCGGCAGAGCCTGGGGTTCACTCTAACCCACCCCCACAACCCCCAAGGAAAGGCTGGAGACAGGTCACCTGTGAGACTCCTTCGGGGTTGGCACTGACTTCCTCAGTCTTTGTCAGCAAAGCCTAGCTAGAGTTATGCAAAGTGAGTCTCGTCTCTGAGCTTGGCTGTGAGGCTTGGCTGTGAGGTTGAATGTGTGCAGAGTAATATCTGGGGCAGGGTAGCAGTTTGTGACGGCTCCAGCTGTGATATTATCTGCCTCTGTGGGAAGTCACCCAAGTTCTCTCTATGTTAAACATTCATTTCTCGAACCACACATGTCTCCGAGTGCTTGGATCTGGGAAAGGTCTGGGTTAGCGAATAGAATCTATGATAGACTTCATCTTTGCTGTCACTCCTCAGGGCTGGGACACTGCCAGGTTCCCGCTTGCGTTGCCTTCATGAGATCAGAGAACATGGGTCTCATTGATAGAATGGCGTATGCCGGGTGTTCAGTTTGTGCCCATGGCTGGTGACTATCTGCAGCACTTAGTCAGTCTGAAATCAGCCTCTTTCAAGGCTATCAGCAGCACAGTGTTTAAGGGGAGGGGTTCTGGATAGAAGTTTGGGCTGGAAACCTGCCCCGTGGCTTATTCCTGTGCGACCTTCTGCAAGATACGGAATTCTCTAGATTTCAGCTGTGAAGTCAGGATAACCATGCGTATTTCAGTGAACATAAGCGCTGTGTGTTACACACCCCGGAGAAAGAATTGTTGCTGTCGGCTGAACAATGAGGCTGTGCCTTCGGCTCAGAGTCCTCATTGTACGCACTGAAAGAGTTCCTTCACACACATTTCAGCTTGAAGAGGATCACATGCCATTCCTTTGAAAGGATAATACATAGGCCAAGGTTTACCCAGATGCCTCCGTCTTCATCGTCAAAGGCTTCCGAGGCATCTGTGGGTGTCAAGCTCCGAGGTGGGGTGGATGTTTCCACTCAGCTTCCATCCTCCGAGTCGGCAGAGCCGTGGGCTGCAACGATTTCCTTCAGTCGATGACTTCTGTAGGGTTTTCTACTAGGCTGGTGCCGTGCTTCAAGTTGTTTGTTTGTTTGTTTGTGGTGTGTGGACATGTTCATGTGTGTGCATGTGGGCACCAGAGATCAATCTCAGAAGCCTTCCATATTATTATTATTATATCTATTTACTTACTTTTTACTTTTGAGACAAGCTCTTTCAGTAGGTCCTATGGCCCCACAGCTGGGCAAGCCTGGCTGGTCAGCCAGGCTCAGGGATTCTCTTGACTCTATCTCCGCAGTGCTGGGATGACAAAGGCTCCGCCATACCCAGCCTTTCACCTGGATGCTGGGGCTTGAATTCAGCTCCTCACGCTTGTCCTGCAAGCGCTTTCCTGGCTGAGCCATCCCCCAGCCTCTGAACTGACTGCCGTGGGGCTTTCTGCCAGGCTGATCACCAAGCTTCGTGTTCCTATCTTGTGACATTTTCACACGCACACAGTTTATTTTGCTCCGTGCATTCCCCGAATCTCCCCTCCACGCCGTCTTGACCCTTCTCAACAAGTATGCCCAACTTTCACGTCTTTCTTTTTTATAACCGGCCCACTGAGTTAATTAGAGTTGCTGGCAAGACCATGCATGGATCTGGGGCTACTGGCGTATCAGTGACTTAACCACTGGTGGCTCGCTTGCAAAAATGGCTTCCCTTCTTCAGCATCAGTTAACTTCTACTAGCTTCTCAGCTGGGGGTAGCTCATGGGCTCCCCCACTGTCCCCAATGCTGGAATGCAGACTGGCTGGATCTAGGAAGGGTCTTATGCAGGTAGCCACAGGCACTGTGGGTTCCTGAGCTCACAGACATGTCATGTCGGAAGACAGCGTTTTGCAGCCCCTCCTGCCCCTCACGTCCTTTCCGCCTTCACTTCCCTCATGGTCCTTGAGTCTCTAGGTGGTGAAGAGATGACTGGCTCCACATGCATTGAGTTTTAATGCAAGTTCTTTCCCAATCTCACCGAAGCCTGAAGTCAGCTGACCTGGCGGTGGGTTGAGCCTCGGAACATCAGGTGTGGCTGGTGACCACACTCAGCCACAGAGAACAACCGGTTCCTCACCTTCTTCTGGATGCTGGCTGACAGATGACACCTTTATCTCAGAGGTGTTGCTATCAAAAACTGGAGCATCCTTGAGGGGACAGTACAGGGACTAATCTTCCATCCAAGCAGAGAGTGTGAAGAAGAGAAACTGATCCCATGTCTGTCTTCTTAGAGAAGCTTTTCTATTAGGGTCTATCAGTTATACATAATAATGTGAGCACTATGACATTTTCATACATGAATACCATGCATTTGATCGCGCTCTTCCCCCGTGTCCTCTCATGATGATCATCCTCTTTCCAAAGAAACCCCTGCTATTTTCATTTCTGTTATCATCATCATCATCTTCATCATCATCATCACTGCCACCACCATCACCATCATCTCAAGTGTATGTGTGTGTGTTGCCTGCATGTATGTTTGTGAGCCGCATGTGTGCCTGTAGAGGCCCAAAGAGAGTGTCCAATCCCCTGGAACTGGAGTTACAGATGGTTGTGAGCCACCATGTGGGTGCTGGGACTTGAACTTTGGTCCTCTGTAAGAACAACCAGGGCTCTTATCCATTGAGCAGTGTGTCCCTCCCTCCCACCCTCCCTCCCTCCCTCCCTCCCTCCCTCCCTCTCTTTCTTGGTGAACTAGTCAGTGAGTCTCCCTAGGATTGCTCCCAGAGGCTGGAGTAAGGTAACTAGAAGCTGCCAAATGTGAGTGTTTGGGGTTGATGTCTTGAGTCCTCAGTGGAAACCCCTAAATGGAGACTTGTGGGACCAAGTGTGGAGTGGGTTTAACTTTAGGACAAACTGGCGGAAGTGTTCTCTGTGGGGTTACACCTCTTTGCGTTTTGAGGGTTCAGGGAGTTGTACCCACTTGCCAGCCTTGGTTTAGCCTCAGTTTAGCTGCTTGGTGCCCATTTGAATGGGATGATGTGACTCTGCCGCCTTTGTTTACACTCCTGGTGACTAATATTGTCTAACACATTTTCGTATGTGTGTCGTCCATCTGCATACGGCCCTTTGTAAAAGGCCTGGGAGCCTTTGTTCCTGTTTAATGCTGTTATTTCTGTTAATTGTTGAGTTGTAAAATTGTATCCTTTGTCAGTTGTCTGTAGCAGATGATCTGTCCCAGCTTGATTCGCCTAGCCTCTCCCTCTCCCCTCTCCAATCTGTCTCCCTCCTCTCTCTCCTCACCTCCCCCTTCATGCCCTTTCCCCTCTTTTCCCTCCCCCTTTCCCTTCTTCCCCCTCTCCCCTCCCTCGTCCCCTCTCCTCTCCTCTCTCCCACCTCTCTCCTCTTCTCTCCTCCCTATCTTCTTCCCCTTCTCCCCTCTCCCCCTTACCTACCCTTCCCCTTTATTCTCATTTTGTCTTTTTGAAATTTCTTTACTTTTGACAATCTTATGTCGTCTAGGTTGACTGAAAACTTGCTGTGTAGACAAAGCTGGCCTCAAACTCCTGATCTTCTTGCCTCCAGCTTCCAAGCACTGGGACTGCAGGTGCCTGGTGTCCCCCTTCCCTGCCCATCCTCTTTTGATGTGCAGAAAGAAGCTTGTCACCGGATGAAGCCCATTCATCAGGGGTTTTCTTTGATTGTCCTGCTCTTTGCTCCGCAGAGCTCAGCCTGTTCCAGAACCAGTTCGTTTTGTTTCCTTACATCCTGCATGTAGCCTCCTAGTTTTAACTTTGTTTCAGCTCTGAGGGGATTTGTGTGTGGTCCAAGGTGTACCCCAGGCTTCCCACTGCCCCTTCATAGGTAACCAGTTGCTTCAGCAGCCTCCCTTGCCCGTTGCTTTGCACTAGGTTAGCTCTTGGAGGACACGTCCACTTTTCGGACTTCTGTTGCAGTCCATTGGCCAACATGCCTATCTGCTTTCAGATGCACTCCGTCTTGATTTATGGAAGCAATAGCTGGGGGTCTTAAATGCAGACTGTTTGATGACTCTGGCTTGTCTAGGTTTTCGCATTTTCTTTTACATTTTAGGATGTGCCCATTCACTTCTACCAAAAGGCCTCATAAAATTTTGATAGGAATTGTATTAAATCTATATGCATCAATCTGGAACAAATTGAAACCCTAGGTGTACCAAGTTTTCCAGTGGACATTTATAGTTTATCTCCACAATTATTTAAGTCTTATTTCCTCTCAGTGGGTTTTTGAAAGCAGTTTCCAGTTCTGCCTAGGGTCTTTTAAACTCACCCTTACATACTTTTTAGTCCTAAGATACGTTGTAAACTATATTTCAGAGAAATTGTCTCACCGTGGCCTGCCGCTGCCGTTTAGACACACGACCGATTCTCGTACTTGACCTCACTAATCCCTGCTCTCGGTATATTTTATTCAGGGTTTTATGGCTTTTCTTTCTTATGCCCCCAGCCACCTGTGGTTCCCGAGGCCACCTGCAATTCAGGTGTTATTACGATCGTATTTCACAACACGTTTATGCCAAGCTTGCTCATTTATTCCCTTGTTGTTTTAGTTAGGGTCTCTGCAGCTGAGATAAGAACACTGCCAAAAGCAACTTGGGGAGGAAAGGTCGACCACTACTAAAGGGAGTCAAGGCAGGAACTCCAGCAGGAACCCAGAGGCAGGAATCGAAGCAGGGACCACTGAGGAAGGCTGCTCACTGCCTTGCTTTCGGGACCCTGCTGTGTTATTGGCCCGGTGCGACAGACCTGTCCAGGGATGGCACCACCAGGAGTGAGCTGGACCATCCTACATCAATTAACAATCAAGAAAATTCCCGAAGGCATACCTATGGGCTGATCTGATGGAGTTAATGTCTCAATTGAGGTTTCCCCCTTCTCAGCTGTGTCAGGATTGGCCATCAAGGGCTGGAGAGATGGCTCAGCGGTTAAGCGCACTGACTGCTCTTCCGAAGGTTCAAATCCCAGAAACCACATGGTGGCTCACAACCACCTGTAATGAGATCTGATGCCCTCTTCTGGTGCATCTGAAGACAGCTACAGTGTACTTAGATATAATAATAAATAAATCTTTGGGAGGAAGTGAGCAGAGGTCCTGAGATTATTTCCCAGCAACCACATGATGGCTCACAACTGTCTGTATGGCTGCAGTGTACTCATATACTTTAAATAAATAGATTTTTTTTTAAAAAAGATTAGCCATCAAATATGTTTCAAATTTTGATAAGGGGGAGGGTTTAATTAATCTGCAGCCTAACCGCCAGGCCAGTGCCTTTCCACCATGCTTGCTGTGTCTGTCCTTAGACATTTGGGCATTAGGTGTGGTGGTACCTGGGACTTTCTCTGGTCCTACTGGACATCTCTGTGTTATTCTCAGAGACATCCCTTCCAGGTGTACACAACCGTTTGGTGATGCAGCGGGATACCGTGGTCACCAGTGTTCACACCTGAGAATCTCACAGTTCACTTACAGAAAATACCAGAATGTGTGGGGAGGCGCCGAAGAGACTCGTCCGCCCCACCGGAGGAGGTTCTGATAGATGAGGGATGCTAAGGGAGGGAGAATCGTTTTCCTTTGGGGTCATGGCTGCTGGCAGGTTGCTCATGGCCTGATGTATGGCCTCCACACCCATGTGCATACGGATGGCAGTAATCAGGGGTTATTAATAGTGAAAAGACATGAAGTTGGGAGGAAGACACAGTGTAGGTACTAGAGGGAGGTCCACAGATATCGTGGTGGACGCGGACGATCAATACGCGTTATGTAAATGCATGGAACTTTCAAAGAGTGCAAATATTATTAGAAACTACACACAGGAAACCTTCCCTTCTCTTCCCCACTGTGCTGCAGGAAGCTGCTTCTCCACAGCCAAGGAGCTCACGGAGGAGATCTGGGCCTTGGCGTCAGAGCGGGAAGGGCTAGAGACATTCCTGGGCAGGCTGTTGGCACTCAGCTCCAGGAACAGCAGAAGACTGGGCAGCGTCAAAGAGGATTACCTCAGGTGCACGCAGGACCTGGCCCTCCAGGACGCCGCCCACAGTGAGTAGCCCTCCGCCAAAGTCTCGGGGCAATGTAGTGCTGATATTATTGGATCCCGTGGTTAGACCATCTCTCTGTGACAGTGTCGAAGAGCACCCAGACAGTTCATGGGGGACATGGTTGGCATGGGTAACAGGGTAGGGTCGCCTGTCAGCTTTTACTTTGCCTTTCTCTGACCTTTTCTGCTCTGCATTTTCTGGCTCATGTGGTGGGCCGTGTAGCTCCCTCCCCCCCCCTCCAGGCACACATCCTGAGTTGGAGGCTCCCTCCCCCCCCCCCCAGGCACACATCCTGAGTTGGAGGTTCTCCCTTTGTTCAGTCTTCCAGGATGTAGGTCGCAGGCCGACACCGGAGGACTGAGAAGGGACCAGGGGGTGACTCTTCTGTTGGGGTGTCCTCTGAGGGTTGATTCTCTCCTCAAGAGAAGGACACGGGTGACATTGGTGCTGGCCTACAGAAAGGCCAACATGCTATATGCCCCGTGTTCCACTTAACAGACGCCACCTGCATATTCCACACATCCATGTCAGGGGAAGATCAGAGTTCAAAGTCCAAACAAGGAACCATACCTCCAGCTGTCAGGGCTAGGCCTGCCACTGTGGGATGAACAGACCAGGTTTTAGAGTTCTCCTGAATGGTATGAGCGGTTGTTCCCTCCCTGTATAAATCAGACAGCCAGTGACCATGGTTTCTCTTGCCAATGAAGCCTCAGCTGGCTCAGCAGCTCAGAGTCTAGCATTATTTCCCTTAACTCTTTAAAATTTTCTTTATAAAGTATTTAATTTTTTATTTTAAATTATGTATGGGGGAGGGGTGGGGAAGTGGGTTGTGCATATTAGTGTAGTACCTGAGGAAGCCAGAAGAGGGCGCCAGGTGCCCTGGAGCTGGCGTTACAGTTACCATGTGGGTGTGAGACACAGGACTCATGGTTCTCTGTAAGAGCAGCTCCAGTTTTAACCACTGAGCCCACTCACTCCTGCGCCCCTCCTCCCTCTTTTAGTGTAGAATAGAGTTTATTTGGGGGCATGGGAAGAGAATAGAGCAGAGAATAGAGGCAGAGAAAGAGGGAACAGAGGACGGGGACAGGGGTGGGTGGAGGGGTGGGGGAGGAGAATTAGGGGCTGGCCAGGAACACATGGAGAGAGAAGTGAGGGGGAAGGGAAGAGAGGGAGAAAGGGATCAGAGACAGCCAAGGGAGTCAGAGAGAGGAAAGGGTCTTGTTTGCATGTTATTTTTGTGTCGGTCATGCAGAGGTCAGAGGGCAACCTTCAGCAGTCACTTCTCAGACCACCTTTACTTGGCTCACGGAGCTTGCACGGGTCTCTGCCTATTGAGCTACTTCACCACCACCACCACCCCTTTTAGTTTTTCGAGACAGGGTTTCTCTATGTAGTCCAGGCTATCCTGGAACTCACTCTGTAAACCAGGCTGGCCTCGAACTCAGAAATCCGCCTGCCTCTGCCTCCCAAGTGCTGGGATTAAAGGCGTGTGCCACCATTGCCAAGCCATACCTCTCTCTCTTAAAGGCCAAACCTTTTATTTATTCATTTGTTTGTTTTGCCACATGCAGCCCAAGGCTGTGTGCGGAGGGAGCTCCGGGGTCCCAGGCCCTGCAGGCTGGCTCATTTCGTCATGACAGACCGGAGCAGGGTAGAGCTCCAGCAGACTTTTGCAGTCTTTTCTTTTTAGTCTCATGAATAAGAAAAACCAAAATGTTTCACAGTGTAAGCACTTGGTTTTTACACAAAACGGGGGAATGGATTATATGGAAGAATAAAGGAGATGTAAACAGATTTGAGCAAATCTAACCCAACAATATTTTCATTTGAATGATGTGTGAGCTCTTAAAGCCATTAATATCTTTTTTTTTTTTTTTTTTTTTAAAAAAGCTCTGTGCAGTATTTGTGAATCTCATCATTGTTACTTCACTAAATACTTTCAAGATGATGAATAAAACATAAACAAGCGGAACGGGAGATTGTTACAGGAGACGACTGAACTGCAGATGGCTCGTGGTGGGGAATCTTTGTGCTTCGTTCGTGATAGCATTATGCTGGGTCAGCCACCCTCTCCCTGTGGGTTTGCTCGCCTGTGCTTGAGGCTGGGGAGGTGTGGCTTTGGATCACTCAAGTGAACCATCCACGTGTTGGTAAGAGCGTTGGTAACAAAGAAATAAGAAATGTATTTCAGGGGCCAGGGCGATGGTTTAAAGGGGAAAATGAAGCATTCTTGCAGAGGGCCCGTGCTTGCTCTTTAGTTCTCATAGAGTGACACCCTCTTCTGACCTCTACAGGTACTGCACTCACATGTACACTTGTACAGAGGTGTATGTGCGTTCACGTAATTAAAACTAAAAGAAAACAAATTCCTGTGTGAATTGAAGCTTCCACCAGTTGGAATGCAATAAAGCCAGGTCATAGCCTGGGCTCAGCTGCTTTTGGATCTTGGGAGACAGCAACTCAGAAGGAACTCTGTGTCCAACCAAGGTCAAATGTAGCTCAAGTGAGCAGGAAAGGCGGGTCTGGGTCTGTGTGGGCGTGATGCACCATAGTCTTTTCAGTCTTAAGCCAAATACCTGTTTCTTAGGTTTTAAAATTAAAAACAAAACCAAAAAGACCAAAAATCCTGTGAGCGATTTGGGGGAGAAGGTTATACACACTCTGAATGCAGTGCCCCCAGGAGCCAGAAGAGGGCGTTGGATCCCCTGGAATGTTGAATTCCAGGCACTTGTGAACCACAAGGTGTGGGTCCTGAGAACCGAACTTAGGTCTTTCGTAAAAGCAGTACATGTATTTGATTGCTGAGCCATCTATGCTGCCCATAGATAAAATATCTTAAGGGGGAACTAGGAAATGAGCAACATATAGCATTGCATGTCTGTGCGCGTGAGTTTAGGTTTGCACGCCCACGTGAGTGGGGGTCAGGGGTCAGAGGTCAACCTGGGGTGCCGTTTCTCAGGCACCTACGACTTTGTTTTAAGATCTTCCCTAACCTGGGATTTACCAATTTAGTGAGACTGGCTGACCAGAAAGCCCTGGGGGTCCTCCTATCTCTGCCTCCACTGGGATTACAAGTGTGTCTCATCTCACCCAGCTTCTTATATGGGCCCTGGGGAGTGAACTTGGGTTCTTGTGCTTACTACTAAGCTATATCCGTACCCCAATATAAAACATTTTTAAAAATGTGATTTCTAACAGTGGCTGGAGAAAGCCACGTTGGGATGGACAAGCAGTTCTTAAGCTCAGGGACGTGAGCCCTCTTGTTCTTCCAAGCTCCTTTATTAGATGACGCCAGATCCTGCCAGGAGGCAAAATACAGACCATCGCTGTCCCTTCACCACTCCCCGTAGGGTTCTGCCTGTGACTTCCTATTATCATTGTTGTTCTGAACTTGACTGTGGTGCATGAGGGCAGTCAGCTGCAAGGGTGACAGGAGCTGCCCTTACCCTGGGCATCTGAGTACCTCTCGAAGTTCTAGGATTCTCTTTCTGTAGAAGAAGGAAAACTTTTCTCACCCAAGGACCAATCAGCAGTGTTGTTCATACGGAGGGCTCTTACTGGTAGGAAGCAACCCTGATAGCCACCAGAGACGGACCAGTCTGTCTCACCAAGGAGACGTCCTCGTGCCTCCTGTCCCTGGCTAGCTTGTGCATTCACTGAGAACTGAAATGCTGCCTCTGAGTCTTACAGGGGTACCCCAGGACCCAGCATGGTGGCCTTGGGCCACAAGCCTATGTTTATTTGGGGAGGGGGCAGGAGAGCGATGTAAAGTGTTTGGACTGGGGGTACAGACCTCAGATCTCCTTGAGAACGGTAACAAGGGGGACTTTCCTGAAGATGATAGAGTGACCCCCTTTGGGTAGTTATTGGTTTGCTTTATCTTTAAGCCAAGGTCTCCTGTAGTTAAGGCTGGTCTTGAACCCCATGTATAGTTGAGGGTGATCTTGAATTTCTGATCTTTCTGCATCCACTTCCTTAGGGATCATGTTAAGGTCCTGCAGTTCCTAATACTTAGTTTGTGCTGTACTAGAATTGAACACCAGGCTTTGTGTACACTGGACAAGCACTCTGCCAGCCGAGCCGCCTCAGCCCTGAGTTGGATGTTCAGATTGGGGTAATGGGAAAGGGGCAGAAACACAACAGTCTCGAGGGCAAAGGGCAACAGACATGGCTGCCGCCTTTGAAGCCATAGACTTCTGTTATGGTGGCACACTCCTGTGAGGAGGAGATGGGGAGAGACTTTAGTTTGGAGACTTCAAGTCACACACTTGAATCCTGAGGAATGCTTAGTAGAATGAAGCAAAATGAAAGAGTGGCCTCCGTGTCCCCTGAACCCGCAGCCTTTATTTAATATGCATTTTAATTTTTTTTAAATAAGGGAAAGTGAGGTGGAAAAAAAAATCAGTAACCAATTTTAGGTTTGTTTTTTTTTTTTTTCTTTCCCTAGAAAAAAAGAACCTTAAGATTTATACAGCTGTTTCTCCATCTCCTGTGTATGACTTGATAATCTGTATTGTACTTTATTAACACTGTTGATTTCATACTAGAACTCAGATATAAAGAAACCAATGTGGAGGGAAGAGATTTCATCAGAGTAATCAGGCTGGAATTTAAATAGGACATCATTAGCATGGTAATGCATTTCTCTAGTTCAGCAGGCTGCCTGAGTTGATCTGGGTTTACAGCTGGTGAGCCTTCAGGACTCCCTGTTGGGAATCAAGCAGTTTCCAGGGAGAAGGCCAAAGGGTAGGATTTCATATTTCTGGGAAATATGAACTAAATGGAGATCTTGTCCATATGGACATCTGATCAACCCCAAGCCATCAGTAGACAACAGTCAGGTAGGTCACTGCTCATGTGTGATGCAGGGGTAACACATGGTTTCCCTGTCCACTGTCCTTGAAGGGGCTTAGTTAAGCAGGAATCTGAGGACCAACATCCCAGGGAACACAGAGCTAGAAGGGAGCCAGGAACACAGAGGAGCCAGAGACCGTGGAGCCAGGAATACAAAAGCAAGTAAGGATGGAAAGGTAAGAACTCTAAAAGCCTACAGGGTCAAAACGAGGCAAGACTGAAAGTGATTGACATGATCCAAGTCTGTATGATGGTCAGTCTTCATTTTCAAGTCACTGAGTCAGCTTCTGGCCTCCACATCCTATGACTCCGTGTTTTTTAACACCACGTTCCCTGGTTGCATGTTCCCTGGCTCCATGTCCCCTTGCTCTGCATTCCCCAGTTCTGTGTACCCTCACTTCATATTCTCTGCTTCTGTGCTCATCAGTTACCCCCATGGGAATGCATGATGGTTTAGGTGTATGGCACACCAAACTGCAGTGCACAGCTCTGAGACAGCCACTTTGTTTAAAGGAGGACCTCAGCTCTGTGCTGTAGGGTGTCCCTTATGCATCTGCTAGATTTTCAGTTTGGCAGATTGCTCTTGACAACCACATTTCAGATGGCCTGGGCTTGGGGAACCTGCAGAGGTGCGTGGTCCCATTCACACACACACAAAGACACACACACACACACACACACACA
>NC_034609.1:48258398-48262306 GCF_900095145.1 Mus pahari
ACACACACACACACACACACACACACACACTGCTAAGAAGGTTCTAGTGGAAGTTTCTCAGAGAACAGCTCACTGCTGAGTTTGGGTTGAGTTACTTTGTGCAGGAATTGTAGCAAAGGTTACTATGTATAGGATGTGCAAGAATTGTACCAAAAGTTACTATGTATAGGAACTGTAGCAATGGTTACTTTGTAGAGGATGTGCAAGAACTATAGCAAAAGTTACTATGTATAGGAACTGTAGTAATGGTTGCTATGTATAGGAACTGTAGCAAAGGTAACTATGTATAGGATGCTTGGGGGGAACTATAGCAAAGGTTACTATATATAGGAACTGTAGCAAAGGTTACTATGTGTAGAAACTGTAGCAAGCACTGCACATCTTGCCACAGTTGACTCAAGATTCTTTTCCCAACTGTGAGATTAATGTGTCCCTGGTTTCCCGGTCAATGATGTCAGTCAGCCAAATAGTTTCATATTTATAACACGATTTGGAAGTAGTTGTCACTCTGATGGTTTTTAGAATCTAGCTGGAGCAGCCCTGTTCTGTGAGTGGTAGTGTCTTGTTCAGCTCCTCAAACATTTAAAAGTAAGCTCCCCCCGGGCCTTATCCTCCATTGCTCTTCACTGTGTTCTCAGTTTGCATTTTTTGGGTCTCTTGCTTATGCACAGAGGAGTTAGACCTAGTATGGATTTCATTGTTCTTAGAGAAGGAACGGTTTCTGATATGTTGTCATCCCTTTTTGGTAGTGTCTCCTCTCTCACCACCTCCCACAAGAAGCAGGCATTTTGCTAGTGCTGGACATACATGTAATTACTACATCCTTGGATCATCAATGCTGCCAGCTCTGGTGGGAGGGCTGTTTCATGCATGGGGAAACTGAGACAAGGTTTCATTCTATGCCCTCACAGAGAGGCCCGAGAGTTCTTGGCTTCTAAGGTTTCACCTTGAGAAGGGGTTTTGTTCTGTTTGATTAGATTCCTAATATGAGGGTATATCCCTCAATCTCACTGCCATACCTGAATACAAGCAGGATGTTGTGGAAGCCTGATGATGATGACCAGAAGCCCACTGAAGGGCCTGACGTTTGATGAGTAGGTTGCACGGGTAACTGCTGAAGTTAGACCTTAATGAACCAGCTCACTTCTTCACTAAGCTCGAGATACAGCTTTTCTCATGCTTACTGTGTCACTGAAGCACAGGGGAGGAGAGACGTGTGCATCTCCTGCCTGACAAAAGGCTGCTGCTCTCTGCTCTTGCTTTTCCCAGTGTCATCTCCCATTCTTTTCACTAGAACCACTAAAGCAACAGTATGTGGCCATGGGGGTGTTTTCCTTTCAAAACTGTGTGGCGATCTCCTGGTCTGCTGGCAAACGTGGCCCTGGGAGCTGAAGGAAAGGCGCAGAAAATGGTAGATGGAAATTCTCCATGTCTTTGAAGGCTGCTGGACAGGACAGCCTGTGAAGCTGTCATGGACTTTTCCGTGGGCAACATAGGTTTTCAGCAGCTTCCCACCTGTGCCCAGAACAAAGGGCATTCAGTGTGCAGTTAAAGAGCCTGTCCCAGTCTCTGTGGACACAGGCAGGAGATGCTGCTGGACCATGCTGTAGGAAGATGTCCTCTTCCCATTTCTCCTCTCTTCAGCCATCACCTCCTCTGTGGCTCTGTCACCTCCTCCATGGCTCTGTCACCTCCTCTGTGGTTCTATCACCTTCTCTGTGGCTCCATCACCTCCTCCGTGGCTTCATCACCTTCTCCATGGCTCTATCACCTTCTCTGTGGCTCCATCACCTCCTCTGGGGCTCTGTCACCTCCTCTGGGGCTCTGTCACCTCCTGTGGCTCTGTCACCTCCTTTGTGGCTCTGTCACCTCTGTGGCTATGTCACCACCTCTGTGGCTCCATCACCTCCTCTGTGACTCCATCACCTCCTCATGGTTCTTCCCTCCTTGAGTGTTTTGCACCCTTACCTCCCATTACCCACTCCTTGCATCCATCCAGCTCTATCCCGATTACTTTCCCATTACCAATACTGCACCACATCCCCTGTGGCGCCTTTCACTGCCCCCAGGAGTCTGCGCAGGACCAACCTTGTCCATGCTCCCTGTCTTCCCTGCCTACCTTTGCAGTTCATGTCTTCCTGGTTTCTGGCCTGATTCTGGAAGGGTGATCATTTTTACTCCTGCATTAATGCTCTGTGACTATTCATTCTGTTCTGCCATGTTTAATGGGATACTTAATGGCATTTATGAAGAAGCCCACAGACTATAAATAACACTCTCTTTGGTAGTAAAAGGGTTTTATACAGTATAAAATTTAGAGCACATTTTTTTTTTCATCAAGAGCTCTGGCATTAATATTCATAGTGAGCCCCAAAGTAGAAGCTATTCTATCTTAGCATAATGAGTTTACGGTATGTTTCAAAGTCAGTTGCAATTGTGCTCTCTGCCATGACAATCACAAAGGTCCTCTTGTCTTTGCAGGTTCGATTACAGCTGTATACCAGCTTGTAGCTATCACCATAAAATGTACTAGTGCGCCTGTGCACAAATACAAGGGGGAGACAGACTTAACCCCCCAGAGTATAGTTGTTAGAATGACCAAACCTGAACATGGCTTGGATGGTATATGGGCAAAGAAACTTCTAAACTAAATTCTTCTGTCTTTTTATTGATTAAATTGCTTGAGGCCCATAAAGTTAGATATAATGAGGTCCCTAGACATTGGAAAGAGAAATTTGACATTAAGACACCCGTAGATTTCTGGCCTCTCTCTGTTTTTCTGTGTCACTTAGAAAAACAGTTATCTTCTATATTGACATGAGGAAATGTTATTGTTTTTAATTCCCCATGGGGAGCTTGGATGTGAGGACAGGGAGGAGAAGGTTTCAGGAAAGTCGATTCACTTTTGGAGCCTGTAGAGATACAGAGGGGCTGGCATCAGGGTGGTGGGATTACACGAGTAGCTTCTAGAGGGTACATTTCTCTCCTAAGCAGGTAACTTCCAGGAGATGAAAGAGGCCAGTGGGTGTGTGCATGTGCAGGCACAGCAGCCAATGTGGCAAAGCCTGGGTCTCAGCCTGGTTTGGCAATACATGTGATTGCCATGCTGAGTCTCAATAGCCGAGTTCCCCTCCACAATGCCTACTTTTCTGGTTGCTGTTACTGAATGTCTAATAAGAAAATACTGAAGGCCATCCTGGCGAGGTGATGTTCCAGGTCTTCTGAGACTTATAACCCACAGCAGCAGTTAGTCCAACAACTTGTTCCAGTGTCCCAGCCTTCAGCATCCCTTACTTCTGCTCCTGCCTGGGAAAAAGACTGCCTTTCTTACAACCAAAACAGTCCCACTGGCCCTCTGCCCTGGACCTTTGACATTCCGGATTAGTTCTGTTCTCTCTTGTGGCCAAGTTAACTCCTGTACAATAAATCTTCTTGCTATCAGCTGAAGAAAAAGAAAAAAATAAAAAAGAAAATACTGAAGGGCTTTTGGAGGATGGCAACGACATTCAGGCCCAGTCTGCCAGAGTCTCCAGGAAATAAACTGGACAAAGTCAAATAACAGCTATTGGAAGAGGTGGGCAATGCCCGATTATCAGTAGCTTACAGAGCAGAGTTAGGGAGCGCCACAAAGCAGGAGCTAGCAGGTCCCTAGTCCATCCTGGGCGTGTTCTGTGAGAGAGGAAGTAAAGGGGACAGCTTTTCTGCTTCTGAGAATTTGCAAAAGGATACTGTATTAGAATTGTTTCAAATATGGTTTTAAAAAGGGGGGAGGAAGGCTTCTATTTAAAGGGAACACAGAAGGGCAGTGGATAACCTCAGACTTTTACAGGGGACACAGAAGGGCAGTGGATAGCCTCAGACTTTTACAGGGGACACAGAAGGGCAGTGGATAGCCTCAGACTTTTACA
>NC_034609.1:48262486-48305996 GCF_900095145.1 Mus pahari
TAGCCTCAGACTTTTACAGGGGACACAGAAGGGCAGTGGGTAGCCTCAGACTTTTACAGGGAACACAGAAGGGCAGTGGATAGCCTCAGACTTTTTTTCGGATAAGCTTTCCTTCTGGAATGACCCGAGACTTGGGTTCTTGGTTCTCTGTGTGTCAGCCTTCAAAGACGCAGGACCCATAGATAGCCCAGTGCTTCAGGGTTGGGTTTCTTGAGGCCACCACTGTCACCTCGTGTCTCAGACACCCACTCAGGGAAACTAGCTTTGGCGGCACATGGAAGTCAGAGTCAGGCAGCAGTGTTTGCCAGGAATGCATGTCTGACGGGATCTGCCGCCCCTGACTTCTAGAGGGGCCCCGCAGCCCACAGGACCAGCACCCACCCAGCCTCCATGAGCAGTGCCCCACCCCCAGTCCCTTCTCCACACCAGCGACTGTCACTGTAAATGTCCTTACTTGTCTGTGACATTGGATTACAAGAGTCTCAGAGTCTCTTTTTGATCTGTCTTCTTCCAAGGCAATCTGAGGCCCCCAGGAATCCATCTGCAGATGGATCCTCATCCGCCTCAGATTTACTGCAGTGCTCTGGGGCCGAGAGTCACTTCTCAGTGGTGTGTCCCCATCGACATTGAACACACAGGTGACCATGGCCATACCCACCCTTTTGTGTCATTGTGACCAAAGAGAAAGTAAACTTAAGGGGAAAGGATTTATTTGGTTCATGATTTCGGAAGGTTCTGTATAACTTTAATTTTCTCAAATCTTATTTTTAATGGTGGTTCTTAAAGCGCTTTAACCTCCCTTGTAGCCCTCCACCCACCAGTGGTAGTGGAAAAGAAATTATACAGAGGAAGTGGACCTGTTTAGAAATGGTTCTTTGGAGCAAATCCCATCTGCGTTGTCAGGAAATCAGCAGTTCAGGTCACAGGTCAGCAGCGGCAGCCCCGTCCACTCACAAACACTTCATGGATACATCGGCAGTGCAATGGAGTAGACTCAGGACAGCAAACAGGCATCAGCAGTGGTGGCATGACTTAGAAGAGTACCTCTCTCAGTGAAGTGAAGATCAGAGAAGACAAAGGTAGCACAGCTGGCTCTCTAAGCAAGCCAAGCACAGCCTCCATCACTATCCCTGAGTCCTTTTTAAACTTCCTCCAAACATCACATGTCCTCTGCGATCAGCACATGAGTCTCTCTGCTGACATCACTCCGCCAATCAGCCCGAGTCCTCAGAAGCAGCAAGAAACTGCAGCACAGCACCGGAAGGTTTTTTTGGTGCCTTTCTCTCTATGGAGTTCTGACAAATGCTGCTCAACTACACGTTGTAAGGAGGACCAATACATGCGTGTCGTAAGCGAAGAATCCTCTGTCACATGTCCTTTCACATGCTTGCTTTAGTAGAGCATCCTTTTCCTAGTGTCTGTTTCAGGGAAACATTCCTTCACGTGTTTTCCCCAGCAGAACATCATCCGACAGTTATTAGTCATGGTTGGGAGGGGGAGGCAGAGAGCAGAGCAGCTCACAGGATGGCTGCCTCGAATCACGAGGGACACAGGAAGTGGGTGGGGAACCAGAGTACCTAAGGACATACTCCAGAGATCCACGCCCACCATTACAAAGGCTGAAAGCAAAAGCCTAGGATATTATTTTTGGAGCCAATTGGAGTAGAGGAACCTGAGACCTTTGTTGGGAAAGAGGTAGTGGGGGGAGCTTGTCCTCTGAGCTCAAGGTCAACCCAGGACATTTCACAGGGAGGCCTTTACAGGAGTAAAAACCAGTGGTTCAGAAACTTCCCAGCTAGAACATAATAGGATGCGACCTTCAAAGCCTCAATAGACAAATATTCCAAATGATCTTACTTTTCTCTCTTCCTCTCTCCTTCTGGTCATCTGCCTTAAAAATCTGTATCTTCATCACCAGGAGATTGTTTGATGGGGGATGTGTCCTGGGGCATGACACTTGTTGTTCTCTTCCTCATTGACTTCATCCGCAAATGGAAATGAGGCTCCAATTTGTGGCTCAATTTGATATATGAAAAATCTAGACCTGTCTGTCCTCACTGAACGTTTTTGCCTCCTGTGCCTTCAGTAAAGATTCTGGATGCTACGTCAACTCTTAATTTGCTGAAACGTCCCATCACCCTAGCACCGTGTGAATCCGGATCAAAAACTATCATTAGCGGGTGAGGACTCTGCCTCATGGGCTACCCACTCCCATGATGCTCTCTGCTCTCTGGCTGCCCCTCTCCCATGGTGTTCTGCTCTCTGCACCCCTCCCATGGTGCTCTGCTCTCTGGCTTTTGCATTCAAAGCTTTGTTTGTGGTTTGGCTCCATACTTGCTGAGGCTTCAGGGAATATAAACTCACACAAATATTTATCAAGCTGAGTGACCAACCATGGGACGGGAGATGAACTCCTCCATGTATATGGAAATCTCTGAGCTCTGGGCTGGATTGCGCGTTCATCTGACCCAGAGCACTGAAACCAGATAGCCCCTAGGATGTGCAGAACAAGGCAGGGCAGAACTCCCTACGGTGGAGAAGAGGGGAAGAACACCAGAGTGACTCACTCTCTCTCTCACCCACCCTGCATCTCTGTGTTGCTGGGATGTCGATCATGATGTGGTGGGAAGACCACTCTTTGAAATCTACAGTTGTCGATCTTGCGTTGCATTTACTAAGGTGCTCTTCCAGCTCCAGCAGCCCAGTGGAGTGTCCTGAGTTCGTGTTGTCCCACATCCCTGTTTAAGATAATGCTCGAAGGTTGGAAAGCTGAGAAGCCCTTGCTGCAGCGGCTGGGGAACGGGGGCTGTTCATGTGTGAGCGGTCGCTTAGTTCTATTCAGGAGGGAAATGAAGTCGAGAGTGTCCTCTCACGTTCTTGGGCTTTGTGTCAGACTTCCCATCTCTCTGACAAATACCTGAGAGAAACAAATTCAAAGGTCAAGAGTTTATTTTGGCTCAGGGTTTCAGAAACTTCAGACTACGCGCAATCTGGTTCCTTTGTCTCTGGGCCTGTGGGGAGGCAGAATATTGCGGTGGAAGGATGTGAAGCATAGGGGTCCACATTGTGTATCCAGGAAGCAGAGAGAGTAAGCAGGAGCCAGAGCGACACCCCCTAGTGACGGACTTCCTCCACAGGCCCCGCCTTCCACAGTCCTGCACAGCCCCTCCATCTGCCAGTCATCTATTTAGATTTTGAAACCGTGGATGGATTAAACCACTGAGTCCCTGTGCTCTGGAAAGGACCTCACAGCCTGTGTGCAGTGTACTAACCGCTCTAGGCATCTCTCCATATGATGACGTTGACAATATGATTAAATAACACAGAGGGCCAGAGACTTCTGTGTTTCCATGGGTAAGGACCAGATTTCAAGCACATCCTTGCCTTCAAAATGAAAGCAGAGCCCCTGGAACCTCCTCAGTTGACACCAAATCCATCTGTCCCAGCATATTCCCACTTATAATTTGTTCAAAAATTCTTGCATTTGATTTCCTAGACTTCTGTCATTTATGGAACTCAAAGCTATGTGGACAGCTACCACCATCTGGGTACCATGATAGATCTTGCTTTCCTTACAGTGGAGGTATGGCCTGTGGTGGATATCCTATGAGCTCCTTTGAGTTGTTTGCGTGATGCTGAGAATTTAAATAACGCGTGGTGGATGAGCCACTTTTCATCGCTACAACAAAGTATCAGACTAACTCGAAAGGAGGGGATGCCTTTTGTTCCCGCTTTCAGAGGGTTCAGCCCACGTCAGCAAACACCGTTGCTTCTGTGCCTGCAGCATCACAGCATCACGGCGAAAGGGCATGGTGGAGCAGAACTGCTCACCTCATGGTGAATGAGAACCAGAGAGACTGTTGCATAGCTCTGTCTTCTGCGCCAATTCTTCATCCCCACGAGACCAGCTGTGGCTGTGTGTGACTGTTGACAGTCCTCCTGGAAGGAGGGGGTAGGGAGAGGTATTGGACCTCACCCGAGTATCTGACCTCTCCCAGGCCGAATGTAGAGGTGATTCCTCACTGTTAGAAGTAGACAGGCCTGTACAGCAGGTGGGTGAAGTCAGTAGGGGAGGGCTTTTGAGAAACGCTGTTGCTGGACTTTTCATGGTTCCGGGTCTCACAGCAGAAGTCTTCTCAAGGAGTCTGGCATCCCAAGAGAAGACCGTTTGTGTCAGAGGGGAGGGATGTTTCCAGAAACTCTCCAAAGTTGAGCTGACAGGAGGGGGGAAGGTCCTCCAGGAAGACTTTAAGAAAACAAAGGTTCCGTTTCTGACTCTCATTGCTTCGTGCCGTTATAATTTTGCCCAACGAGGACACCGTACGCATCTGGATTCACCGTACTCATTTAGACTTATCACTGTTACATGTCCCCACGCCGCTCATCCCTCATCTGTGTTTCTTTGCTCTGAAGGAGGCTGTCTCCCCTACCTGCAACCTTTGACCTGGGTTCTGCCTTTCCAAACCAAGGCAGCGTCTTCTCTCGGGAGCCAGGGGCATCTATACCCAAGAGTCCGGCAAGCAACGCCTGACCACATACCAGATGCTTCTTGGGCCAAACATCTGAAAAGAATTCTGAGTCTCATCCATTGTCTTTGCCTTTGAGTGAAACAGTTTCTAAAGAAAGTCTTGGGCTTAACTTTCTTCTCTTTCTACAAATGTTGTCATAGGCAAGCCCAAAGAACCGCTCCTTAGCAGGTCCTCCCTGGCTTCCTCAGAGCCTCCAGGGACCCAGCGAACATCTGGACAGACATGTTGCTTTTGGAAATATATCAGCCCAGTCGACAGATTTGCTAAGTCATGGCTGTAAGTCTCAACATGATTTGTGACATGGGATGGTGATGTCCCTGTCACTCACTAAAGCCCTCCCCCAACAGGAACGCTCTGAGTACTATATAAATACCATTTAGCCCATGTCCCACATTAGTGGTCCATTGTGGGGAAACAGGCCTATGAGTGAGACACGCCCGTGCACATACTGATGATTGATAGCTAGTATGTGCCGGTTTCCCATCTGCAGTGGCATGTGGGTAGTGCATGATAGAGGTTGTCAGCCTCCTTAGTGAGGTGTATGTAAGACAAACAGCCACTTGATTAGTGGGTAGTAAAAGACAAATACATCATTAGCGATGAAAGAGTGTCCCGTCATCACAACACATACAAAGTTCATACTGAAGTCCCCTCGGGGTCTGCAGGCTCATTGCCAAAAAACCCACCAGACTAATAAGAATTCCATTATGATTGACACGGTTTATAAAACTTTTTAATGAAAATATAGTTTCATGTCAAACTCAGATAAATTCGGACTCTGATTTTTAATAAGATGGTAGGGTCTCTTGCAGACCCTTTGGGTAGATTGAATCATAAAGCTGTCAGGAGGCAGATTGCCGTGTCTTTCCAGCGCCGGGGTCTTTGCCATTCCATCTGCTCTCTGTAATGAGTCTTTTGGTCCTCATCTTCAGAAGGGTAAGAGAACTAAGCAGCCAGACTCTGTCTGCTGCCCCGAGATGCAGGCTAGATGGCATGAGTCCTGCTGTCCTGCCCAGCGACTGTCTTGGGGGCAGCGGGTGAGAAGCCTTGAAATCAGTGGCTCAGATGGGGGAGCAGGTGAGAACTCAGCAAGCTTAGTTAGTAATTCTCGGGGAGCACCCTTTATAGCCTCCACTGCATCCCACTGGTCCCAAGCAAGCGTGTCTTCCAAGTGGAAGTTCCCGATTGGCTGTCATCGTCTGCATCACCAATCCTTAGGCTCTCAGGCAGTCTTCAATTAGGTCCTCAGGCAGAAGTTGCCTACATGGCTGCATGGCCAGATTAGAACATTCAGGTGTGGTAATTCAAGTGTGGTAAAACAGGCCTGAGTCGCCCCATGGGAGACATAAGAGGATCTTGAGTTCCAGGTTAGCTTGAGCTATATAGTGAGACCCTGTGTCAAAACACACACACACACACACACACACACACACACACACACACACACACTCCCTCCCTCTCTCATAGGGGGAGGTGCTGATACTAAACTCTGGTTCCCTAATTGGTTGTTGACTTGGTCGACAAAGGAGGGCAGAAGCCAATTGCTGGGCAGAAGGGACAGTTGTAACTTCCTGATCCCAGGAGTAAAAAGAGATGCAGGGAAAGAGAAGGGTTTTTTTGTTTTTTGGTTTTTTTTTTCCAGGCTTTGGAAGGAGAAGCACAAAACAATCATGCAAGATCTTGGGGAAGGTAGAACCAGATGGCTTCCACCACCAGTTGATAGCCAAGGAGGTTGGTGGAGGCTAGTGAATAAGTTCAGGGCAGGAGATTCTGTGCTCAGTAATTGTGCTAACAGGCAAATTCTAAAATAATAAAGCTGTCTGAGTGTTTTTCAACCATGGAGCAAAGGTGGAGAGAGAGAGAGAGAGAGAGAGAGAGAGAGAGAGAGAGAGAGAATATGAATATGTGGATGATGGAGGCTTGGTGGATGGAGCTAAGCCAGGAGGAACAAGATAAAATGGAGAGGGGCCAGAGCACGGGTGACAGATCCAGGCCCAAGGTCACGGGCAAAGGCAATAGCATATTTTTTAAAATTACATGCTGAACACATTAGGCTGGGAGATATCTCAGTGGGCAAAGGGCTTGTTGCATAAACATGGTTAGAACTTATAATTAAAGTTTTTAATGTCAGCACCGGGGACATGGAGACTGGTAGGTCCTTGAGTTGTTGGCCAGCTAGCCAGTCTACTTTTTGAATTCAAGGCCAGTGTGAGGCTGTATCAAAGGCAAGGCAAGTGGTACCCAAGGAATGACTACTGAGGTCCTTTGGCCGCTGCATCCAAGTGTGCACAGGCACACCATCCGCAATCATGCACATGTACATACATGCATGTTTACTCCCTAATACCACACACAGATACACACACAGACAAACAATGTCCCTCCCCCTAAAGGGGAAAAGATAAAAAAGTGAAAATTACTCAAATGAAAAGAAGAACGAGTAGGAATTAAGGCTACCCTTTTCGAAAGTCTGGTGTGTTTTCACACAAGCGGCATGGTATCTGGTCCCTCCTTCTGCACCCGTGGGTTATTCTGCAAAACAAAGCAGTATTATAAATATTCTAGGACAGATATTTTATTTCTCAAATTTAAATTTGTTTTTTTTCTCACTGATCATAAAAGCACGAAAATATCACACATTTGCAGAGTACCACGTGGTGTCCCAACACAAGTGGAATACTTAAATTTGATTAAATTCCCCTCTCTCCTCAAATGTGAATTCTTTCTCCTTTGTATGTGTCAGCAGACATTGAGCTCACGGCCTTGAGTGTGGTGGGGTGAACACTGCACCACTGAGCTGTATCCTTAGCCTGGTCCTCTTTATATTTATCCGTTTATTTCACATGTGCACACATGTACCACAGTGCATGTGTGCTCAGAGGACAACCTGTAGGAGCTGGTTCTCTCCTTCTGCCACTTGTGTTTTAGGGATCAAACTCAGGTCACCTGGCTTGTCAGCAAGCCCCTTTATCTGCTGAGCCTCTTGCTGGCCCAGCTCTATATTATATTTTGGTGAAAACAACCAAACTCCTTTTTTTTTCAACTTTTGAAATAATCTATTATTGTTATTTATAGTTAGTCCATTGATAACAATTTGGCCATTAGGATTGGGATCTTGGTCTGAACTAGTCTCTTCTGGAAGTTTTTCAGTGTATCTAGTTGGGGACATTGCCATGTGTGGGGACATAGCAGAGCCAGTCCTGTGTCTACCCACATCCCTGGGACCATCACTGAAAGCTGAGAGAGACGCCCGTGAGGCTCTGTGCCAGAGAAGAAATTGAGGCTAGAGAATGTCTATTAACCCAGAGAGGGTCCCAGATCCCCCAAGCAGTTCCATGCAAGCCCAGTCTGGTGAATCAGTGAATTTATCAGGGTTACATGCATGGAGCACAGAGACTGAGGGACTGAAGAAGTTCCACCCTGTCGTGGGCAAGGACTCCCAAAAGCTGCTCTGCAGTTCCTCATAGACTGATGAGTCTCCTCTAGTGGGCAGTTGTTGGTTGATTATACAGCCTTGAGAAGGAGCCGGGGAGTCCTGTAGGTTCCATGAGTTTCCCTGATCCTTGTAAAAGGAAATTTAAAAAAAGATTTATCTTAGGTTTAAGTGTGTGTGTGTGTGTGTGTGTGTGTACGCGCACACTTGTGTTCTCGAGCATGTGAGTTCAGGTGTCATGGAAGCCAGGAGGGGGCATCAGAAACCCTGGAGCTAGGGTTACAGGTGGCTGTGAGCTTCCTGGTACGGATACTGAGAACAGAACTCATGTCTTCTGTAAGGCTCCCCAGCCCGGAGGGGATGTTTGAGTAACATTCTGTATATGTGCCCAATAGGCTTTCCCAGAGCTGAATCTGCGTGACGCTCCTTGTCTGCCTCTGAAGCAGATTTACTACTCTCAGTCTTCGTGTCTGGAAAGACCCCGAGCATCCTGAGTATGCAGGCCAGTTACAGTCTTCACCCCGGCTTGTGTCCCTCTCACTGTGTAAGGGGAGCGGACAGAGCGAAGACTCACACAGGAGGGGGTCAGTCAAGTCTTTGTCCTGCCATAACTTTCCTTTAAGGCAGAGTCTTTCTACACAGTCCTGACTGTCCTAGAGCTTGTTACTTAGGTCAGGCTGGCCTTGAACTCACTGAGATCCCCTGCCTCCTGAATTCTGGGATCAAAGATGTGCACCACCACTGCCCAGATCAAGAATCTTTAGTTCAGTGAGCACTGGGATGTCTTAAAAGAGTAATACTACTAAGGATGATGAATCTTTCAAGAGAAAGTCATCTTTAAGCCTAATTTAAATATACTTGTGTTGGCATAGCAGTACATAGCCTGGCATGCCTGCCTAGCCCTGGAGACCACACACACTGAATTTCTCCCGCTTCCTCCCCGCAGTTCTGGGCAAAGCCAGATCCTCCTTCACCTTTGGATTTCACAGCTCCGGGGTCCTCTCGTGCCTCCCCTTGTGATCCAGTCTCTCTTTTACAAACAGTGCACAGAGCCTCTATGGGTGAGGGGCAGCTCTGGGTCAGTGGTCCCTTTATCTCAAAGTCATAGACAGGATCTTCTCAGGTTGTGGGCCACTGGAGGGAGATGCAATCTTAGAGGATGGGAAGTCTGACCTGGCTGCCGGCTTCTCGGCCAGTACTTAGAAGAGGAGGCAGGAAGAAGGATGGTGGGACGCTAGAAAGAAAAAAAAAGGGAAGAAAACACAACTCTACCCGAGCTACCGTGCTCTGCATGGACTGGACTCCCCTTGTAACCCTGAGAAGGGTTGTAATTAAGTTGTGATTAGAGCCAGAAGTGAGCTCTCAGGAAGGGAACAGGAGCAGCGCCACCAGGACTATGGCCACAAGAGGGCGCTGTGGTGAAGCTCACCAGCGGAGGTTCTCGCTGCTGCTGGGAGCCAGTCACAGAGAAACTCAAAGAGAGGGGCATTCTGGGAGCTCGTCTGTCACCTTGAGAGGCTCAATCTTTCTCCTGTAAAACACAGAATAAAGTAACAGACACATCAGCACAGCTGCATGCCTTTTGAGCATCATCTCCGTCGTGGCTCTTGGCTCTGAGCGGTTGTGCCGGGTCCTGTACCCTCTGCGCACCTGCCTTGAGACATCTATCTCCTTAACAAGCTTAATGATGAGGGGTATTTTATTTAATCCCTCTTTCAGAAACTTACATTGCTATTCCACTTGTCTAGTTGGTAGACAGTTGACCTGTCCTTGTGGCAGGAAGTGAAGATTTAAAGAAAGATTGACGAAGACGCCGTTGACGCTCCTGTTCAGCACAGACTTGGGTCGATGCTTTTGAGGTTCCCACAGCCCCACGCTGGGGACCCTGTACAGTGAGTGGTTGGAGCTGTGTTTAAAAGGTAATAATAGAGGCATGAGCCAGGCACCAAGGAGAAGCTCAAAGCTCCCGTACCAGCCGTCGGGAACCCCAAACTGATTGCTTTAATTAATTAGGCTGCTGACAGAGCTGTGGGGCAGGAGGAATTCATCTCCAAGCCTGGTAGAAGGCTTAGGACGCTGAGTCTCAGGCACTCGGTACTGCAGTTCATGGTTGTCGTTGTGTACCCACTGGCTGGCTGTTTTTCTCTCTTACAGTGCTGTTAGATTTTCTTAGAAAGTAAGTTTCTTATTTATTTGACATTTGTAGGGTTTGTGTGAGTGTGTGTGTGTGTGTACCCACTGGCTGGCTGTTTTTCTCTCTTACAGTGCTGTTAGATTTTCTTAGAAAGTAAGTTTCTTATTTATTTGACATTTGTGGGGTTTGTGTGAGTGTGTGTGTGTGTGTATGCAGGGAGGGGTTCATGTGACATGGCACACGCATGTGAGCCATCCTGCTGGCCCTAGGAACAAAGATTTTAAGCCCTCACAAATGATCATTTCTATTGAAGTAGGAATCCAAGTGAGGCAGCAATGAGAATAGGGGTGTGGCTTAGTAATGTGGGGGTGTGGCTCAATATGTGTGTGGCTTAGTACTGGGGTGTGGCTTAGTACAGGGGTGTGGCTTAGTAAATACTTGTCTTTGTGGCCATTAACCCTCACATTGCCAACATGGCTTAGACTTCCTTTGGAAGGGAAACAGGAGGCTCAAAACTCACTGTCCCAGTCTGTCACTGGGCTGCAGGGAGGGTCCTCCCGGGTCTGCCGAGTTCTAAGATCCCTGTTTAGGTGGCCGAGGTTAAGATGGGACAGACTCAAACTCAAGAGGCTGCACATCGCACATCGTAGGGAGTAGAGCGTTTTTGAAGGTAGCCATGTGCCAATGGCTGAGTTCCAGGATGGGCAGAGAAGTGAGTTCCTAAACTCCAGACCCTCTGCTGCCCCCTCTACACGGGGCTCCCTCCCTCCTCAGAGACCCTTCTGCTGCTGGTCCCTACAGCCCCTTTCTGTTTTAGTTATGATGGTGTGCTTCTGTGTGTGTGTACACGTGTATTACAGTGTGTGTTCATGTGTGTTTCAGTCTGTGTGTGTGAAGGTATGTTTATGTGTGTGTGAAGGTGTAGTGTGTATATGTATGTGTGTATGTGTGCATGTGTGCCAGTGTGTGTGTGAAGGTGTGTGTCTGTGTCTGTGGTGTGGTATGTGTGTTGAATGTGGTGTGTGTGTGTGTGTGTGTGTGTGTGTGTGTGTGGTGGTGGTGGTGTGGTGTCTGGGGTCATGGAATGGCAAACAATGCTGGAATGATTTAGGTCACCCAATGGCATCTATTCAAGGACACATCTTTGCCTGCCACCCTGGTAACCCAAGACCATAGGTTCTGTAGCGTCTGGCCCCTAAGCATTCCTGAGGGGATACCAGGGATGCCTGGTTGTCTTAGACCATGTATCAGGTGACTGTGTGGGTAGCAACTGAGCCTTTGCTCACTGAGAGACTCATGGAGTAGTCATTGCTGCAGGTGTGGGGACGTCTTTGTCTAGCAGGTGTTATTGATCTGTTAGCCCATGGGTTAGCTCAGGAAGGCTATGAACATGGCCCAACCTATTTGTAGATGCCAATGTTGTATTGCAACTTGGAAAGTTGGGCACTCTTGGCAGGAGGGTCAGTGCCCATATGTCAGAAAAGAGGCTGCCATGTTGACTTTTGTATTTGACCCCTCAGTGCATTGAATTATACAGGCATTTTACCTCCTTCAACATTGACTTTCAATATTGTTAAACACACACACAGACACCACACACACACAGAGACACATTACACACACAGATACCATACACACAGACACCACACACACACACACACACACACACACAGGAACACCACATATAGAGACACACAGACACACCACACACAGACACACCACACATACAGACACACAGACACATCACACACACAGACACATAATACACACAGACACATATATACAATACACACAACACACAGAGATACACATACAGACACACACAGACATACACACATACACCCAAACACACACAGAGACATATACACAGACACACACATAGACATATACACACACAGACAGAAAGACAGAGACACACACACATACACACACAGAGACAAACACACAGAGACACACACACACACAAACTTACACACAGACACATACACAGGAAAACAGGCACACACACAGATACACACAGACGCACAGACACACACACACACACACACACACACACACACACACACCACCTCTATCTTAAGTGTCCATGCTGTGGGTCCTTGTTGCAGTGACTTTTCTTCATTTTCTTGGGAGCCCCTGTGACCCCCAACTCTTCTGATATCAGACACAGCTGCACATCAGTCTTGATCTCAGGACCCCCCTTCCCGTTCCTAGCCGACTACAGAACCACTGTGCACAGAGAAGGGCTTCATTCCAGAAAGGCTGTGCCGGGTCGCTGTCTCCGAGGAGGCTCTAGCGTTTGCTCGTCTGTTTTCTGTTCCCTTACCCGTCGTCGCTGTTTGACACTCTGCTGTTGTGTGCCCACTGTTTGCCTGTGAGTCCCTCTTTCCATCTGTTCCTAAGAAAGGTTTTATTTTAAACACCCCAGAAGACAGGAGCTGGGTCTTGACAATGCTTAGGGTGGCAGGAGAAGAAAATCCTTAGGGAACCGCTCCCCTCCCCCTCTCCCACCCCTGACAGACTTCTGCTGGGGAGGCAGCTTGTCTCCAAGATAAGTGCAGGTTTCAGAGGTAGGATCCCTGTGCCCCAAGATAAGCAATTATTTAATAAATTGGCTTTGACATGAGCTTTCCCTTTTAATACTCCCCTTCCCATTGTAAGATAATCTCCTGCATGTGATTTCCCATTGCTGTTGCTGGCGTGATGACCTGCTGTGGCTCACCTCTGGAGCCTCTGCCTCTTCCTCAGGAGACAGACCCACGTGGAGAGAGATGGCCAGACGCTGGGAGGTTGCTCTCTCGGTCCAAAGCTTGCTGTGCAAGCATGAAGACCAGTGTAAAAGGAGAGAGGGAAGGGGAGGGGGTAGAAGGAGAGAGAGAAGGAGGGAGAAAGAGAGGGACCGACAGACAGACAGACAGACAGAGGTGGCACATGCTTGTGATCCCAGTGCTAGGGAGGCTGTGGCACTGGGACCCCTGGGGATTTGTAGCCAAGATGCTGAGTTCCAGGCATCTTGGCTATAAATACTCTGCCTCAAAAAAAAGGTGGATGGTGTCTGAGGAATGACTCCTGAGGTTGTCCTTTGGCTTTTTATATAGACATTTGTGCACTTGTGTGATCACACACACACACCACACAGGCACACTCCACACACACTATACACACATATACACCACACACACACACCCCACAGCTACATACACACCACACATATACACACCACACACACTACACACAATACAACACACACACATACACACCACACTGACTCTCACACACATATACCACACACATTACACACATGCCACACACACCATACACATACCATATACACCACACACAGGCATACACAACACACACTACACACAATACAACACACACTACACACATACCACACACATGCCACACACACCACACACATACACACACCAATGAGGTGGCCTTGACTCCCTGCATATGTGGCTGTGAATGGGACGCCAACCCCCATGCTTATCTCACAAACTGTTTCTTCCCTGTCAAGTTCTGAGGAGCACTCCAGTGTGGAATGACCATTTAAGGAGATCTGGGGAAGCATAGCCTTTGATCTCCTGTGGAGGCAGAAAGGAACAATTAAGGGAACATTCCAGCAGTCAGCAACTGGTTGGCATCTGTGCTTTCCAAAGGCTGCACAGAATGGACCCCAGAGACAGGAATCCCAGAGAGTCCTGGCAGGGGCATTCCATGCCTCAGGCTGGAGAGCGAACCCATTGCAGGGTCTCACGGAAACCTGCAGGGAACCAGCTGAGGGCTCCTGGGGACACACTGGGGAGGGGAAAGACCCTGCATGGTGTAGGGGCTGCTGTGAGGGGCTGGGTGGTGGTGTTTGTCTGAACTCTAGCTGGAGGGAGGATCAGGGTGCCAGTGTGGTGTCAACAGGTTTAACTGAAGTCATCACAATGCCTTGGTTGAGCATCAGCAGGCACGGGGCGCAGAGCCTGGGCTCTGGGTGTTCGTGCTGTCTTGACGTTGTGCCCAAGCACACGGGGTCAGTGGCCCATGGTGTTGGAATAGCAAGCACGCCATGGCGGATACACATTGGAGAACCAGGCTCATTCTGTGAGCCAGGACATGGAGATATAGTATGAGACTAGTCACCTTGAAGGGCACACCACACCACCAATGACCTAAAGGCCACCCATTGGGTATCACCAAAGTTCTACCATCTCCCTATAGCACCCTGGGGCGACCTGTGGGGAGCACTCATCTGAGAGACAGCAGTCCTAAGGAGGCTTCAGGCGATGGGCAGGCAGGAGAAGCCCTTGGTGGCACTGTGGCTTTCAGTGGCCACCTTGTGTGGCTGTACAGAGAGCGACAAACCCCAGGCTGATCGGCTCACTCTGTCGTCAGGGTCTCGAGCCAGGCGGGCCTAGTCTCGTGTTCACCCCAGGGCCCTCTGAAAAGGCTGGGGAAAGAGAGGGTTTTCTCCCTCCCTCCCCCTCCCTCCCTCCCCCTTCCCTCCCTCCCTTCCTTCCTCCTTCCCTCCCTCCCTTCCTTCCTCCTTCCCTCCCTCTCTTCCTTCTCTCCGTTTATTTCTATTTTTAAGCTAGCAATTGTCCTTTATTAAATATCAGAAAGATACATCACTAATTGACTTTACATTATATAAATAATCTGTGGGAGGCAGAGACCAGACCAGGACATGAGACCTCGTGACGTCTACGGCTGATGATCCTGTCTATGCTATGCACATAGCACATGGCACATTTTCATTATACTAGCCAATTAAATTAAATAAAATTTAAAAATAATTATAACAACATTGTGTTTCATTTAATAATGGGATGTTGTTTCTGTGATATTTCTCCTTTAATATGACAGACAACTACCATTTTCTGCTTCAAAACTTGATATTAACGAATGTGTCAGACTGTTGTTATTTTGAGGCAAGGTTTCACGTAGCCCAGGCTGGCCTCGGACTTACTACACAGCCAAGGGCGACCTGCGGCTCCTGATCTGCCCGCCCACTCCAGGAAGGGTTTCCTTTTCATGCCTTGTACCCTGCTTCCTGCCGCCTCAGAGGGTTTGGTGTTCAGGGTCTCCTGCTGCTGCCTCATCTTCAGGGGAGGGAGGGGAGAGGATGAACTAAGACAGAGGTCAGGGAAGGGGGGGGGAGGGAGAAAGCAGGGAGAGGAGAATGGGAAGGGGCGAGAGAAATAGAGAGAGGGGAAGGGGAGAGAGAAGGAGAGAGGGAGGGGAGAGAGACAGAGGGAGAGGAGAAAGGAGGAGAGAGGGGAGGAGGGGGAAGAGGGAGAGGGAGAGAGGGAGAGAGGCACAGAGAAAGGGGAGAGACATAGGAGGAGGGTGAGGGGGAGAGAGACAGAGATGGGGAGAGAAGGAGAGAGGGAGGGAGGGGGAGAGAAAGAGAGAGAGGAGAAAGGAGAGAGGGGGAGAGGGAGAGAGACATGGGGGGAACATGGGAGAGAGGGGGAGGGGAGAGATAGACAGAGGAGGGGAGAGAGGGAGGCAACGTGTGGAGGGGTGAGAGGGGAGAAGGAGAGAGAGAGGGGGTCTTGCTGTGTAGCCCTGGTCAATCTGGCACTGTCTATGTATAGACCAGGCTGGCCTTGAACTCACAGAGATCTTCCTGCCTCTGCCTCTCAAGTGTGGGGATTAAGTGCCAGGCCAGCCCTCACTTAAATTTTTAACTGAACTTAAGAGTTTCCCAATTCAGCCAGTCTGGCCTGCTAAGAAAGCCCCAGGGATCCTCCTGTCAGTCTGTCCTCTCGGCATCCTCCTGTCTGTCTCCTCACTGTGGGGATTCCCCGCCATGCTTGGTTTTGATGTGGGCGTGTTATCTTTCTGTGAACAAATCTGGCAATATGAGTCCGGGTTGGTCTCTGTAAGGACTCCATCCAGGTCAGGGGAGGTGTTAACTTCAGTCGGGAATGTGTGAATGGAGGGGGCGGGCACCCTCTGTCCTTGGCCTCCCTTCTCCTGGAGGATTTCCTGACCTTTCCAGGGCTAGGTGGGTGGTCTGGAGTGAGCATCTGTGATGAAGTCCACCTCGAGTGTCTGTGATGAGGAGCTGCATCCATTGCCATCCAGGCCTGGTTAGCAGGCTGATTTGATACAGGCTGGCTGTAACAGACATTTTTAATAAAACTCACCTCTTCACTAAGAGAGAATTGTTGCCTCCAAGCTTCTCTGAAACATGAACAACCGACAGCTGGGCTCTCTGATGAAAAAGCTTCTGCTGGGGCCAAAGGCAAACATGCGGGAGCTTGTGTGTCCACGGGGGAGCTCGTGTGCCCATGGGGGAGTTGTGTGTCCATGGGGGAGGAGTCATTTGATCTACATCTTGCCCCCCCCCCCCAGCATCCAGCCCTCTGTTGCTATAACAGGACCACAGAAGTTTGAAAAGCTGAATCACACTGAGATGATAAAGTGATGGAGAGGGAAGGGGAGGGGAGGAAGTGCCCACAGTGTTCCTGTGGTAGTTAGCATATGTCCAGACCTGTGAGGTGGACACTCAGAGCCTTGTGTTGCCTGTGTGAAGCAGCCCAGTGGGGACACAGATATCTTAGAGAGGGCTGCAGACTTCATCCCAAGCCCCCTTTTCTGAGCTGCCTTTTCATGTCACTGCAGGTGGGTAACCTGGGATTGTGTGTGCACATATGTGTGTGCATGTATATGTGCATGCATGTGTGTGCATGTGTGTCTGCATGTGTGTGTGTGTGCATGCATATGGAGGCCAGAGAACAATACTTTAGGTTGTCACTCCCGCAGCCCCACCCCTCCATGCTGCAGGAGGACTCACACACAAGACTTTGCAGCACACATTCAGCAAGGTGATCCGCCATGGCAGTGGGTGGTCCCGCACACTAAGGGATATTGCCAGAGTTCTTTCTCATTTGCATGTGGTTCACTGTCAGAGTTCTTGGTAGTTTCCACAGGTTTAAAGTCCCAGGTGATACTGTTGCTAAGGGAATCGCTTCCATGAGGAAGGTGTCTGAGTTTGGGGTTTAAAAACAAAAACCCAAACAGAAGGGAAAGGAAACTTAGGGTTAGGGATGATGTTTAGCTGGTAGAGTGCTGGCCTGCATGCAGGAAGCCCTGGGCTTGATTCTCGTATGGCACACCTATCATCCCAGCATTCTGGGAGAAGAGGCAGGAGAATTGGGAGTTCAAGGCCATCCTTAACTACAAATAGAGTTCTGGGCCAGCTCGGGCTACATTAGACCCAGCAAAATAAAACTAAAGGAAACAGGAGGAGACCTGTGAACAAATGCAGTGGCCTTTCCTTTCTCTCCCTCCTCAAGCCCTCAGTAGCACCACTGGGCCAGCCTGTGTGCGGCTGGGTCTCAGGACACCTGCAAGCTTCTTGTAGAATTCATTCCCCTTGGCTGAGTTTCGTATGGTGGTTTTATTTTTCTGTGCTCAACTCCAAAAGCCAACAGGACAGGAGATGCTGGATGTGAAGAAAGAAGCAGTGTAGACCTGGCTGCTGCCTGATGTAATTGTAGTTCAAGTGTCTCCAAGATCAGACAGCTGGCCCCTTCTGAGGCAACTCTCTGAGACAGATGGACCAACCACATCTCAAAGCGTCGACTTTTCCTGGGCTCTGGCTTCCCTCTCTCTCTCTGTGCCCTGTCTTTTCCACATGGCAGCTGTGTAGTCTTCATCCTGGAACATCTCTCATGCTCTTCTACGGCACAAAGCCTAACATCACATCTATGAAAAGCAGGTGCTCATCCCCTGACCAGTTAGATCAGTTATTCTGTATTCTACTACAAATGTCTTCTTGTTTCTTATTTAAAACAAGGACTCTGGGGCTTGGGGAGCTGGCTCAGTCTGTAAAGTGTTTGCTATAAGAGCACAAAGACCCAAGTTGGAGTACCCACATAAAAAGCAGATCCGAACCCCCTCACAGTTGGAAGTAGAGACAGGCGGAGGCTTTGTCTAGCCAAACCAGAGAGCACCAGAGTTCACTGAGAAATCCTGGCCTCAAAATAACGTAGAAACCGATTGAGGAAGACACCTGATGTCCATTTCTGGCTTCCACGTGCACACATGCCATACACACATGCAGTTGCACACACATATATGCACACACGTGAATATAAACACACATGCAACACACACCTATGCACACACCCAAGGGTTTATTTGCAAATTCCCATATAAGGAATAAACAGAATGGACTTTGCTAATTATCCATACCAATTACAGACATCAAAGTGGCCCAGGGGAGTAGGGTGTGGCTACTACCTGTCTCACAGCAATTTTAGGGCCCTCTGGAGTTCAAAGTGAACTATTATAGGCTTTACCCATAAGCATTCCATATTGGAGAAGGGACTGTAGCCTGTGACCTTCTATATTTCTGTTGGTAATAATATACCACAGACGAAGTTATAAAGAAAGTTTATTTGGGTTACAGTTATCCAGATACAAGGTCGAAGGCCACTGTGGTGACCTTTCTCCTGACAGAGTCCCATGGTGACTCGGAATATCAGGAAGAGAAAAAAACGTACACAGTTTTTCCCCTCCGTCTTATAAAGCCACCGGGATTCAATCACGGGCTTTACCCTAATGACTGATATCCAATACTCCTCACCTCCCGGGGGCTCAACTCTGTACAGTGTGGTCAGATTAAATTTCCACTCTCTCCTGCCGCACAGTGGGGATTAAATCTCTATGGGAAACCTCAGGGGACACATTTGAGCCATCTCCAAAACACAGCAGTTGCTCTTTCTCAGTCCAGGCTGAGCCTCAGCCAAGCGTCTCCTCTGAACCACAGGGCTGAGTTCATTCTCAGGCTGTGGACTTCGCCTGGTGAAGGATCCCCTCCTTTCCTAGAACATTTCCTGGGGTTGACTGCTTTACAGAGAGTAGAACGCTGGCTATGGACAGTGGGTTTACACACGTAGGGCAGGGCACCTGTTCTCCGGGCTGGGGTGCCGATCCGGGAAGAGGAAGCAGACGGGTGTGGCCCGATGCTGGTTATTTTGAATCAATTTCTGCCTTCGCCTGGGATGATTCCTGATAACGCCGAAACCCCTGGAATTGATTTCTCCCATTAAACATGAAACACGGGGCGCTCTCAGTGAACACATCCGTTCATCCAGCGTGTCCACGGAGGCAGCGCGTGTGAGGGTTGAAGGCACGGAGTGAAGAGCAAAGTCACCCACAGTGACCTCCCGGTCCTAGAGTGTGAAGTGGAAGTGTGTGTGTGTGTGTGTGTGTGTGTGTGTGTTCATGTGCACCCACTAGCATACCTAGTAACGTGCTCTTCCTCCTTGGAGGCACCACTTCCTAAACATTACAGAGCCTCTGAAATCAGCACTGCCAGCTGGGACTGGCGTTCAGATGCATGAGCCCATGGGGTCAGTTCTCATTCAAACCACCATAGGCTGGATCGCTCCAGTTTTGCTGAGCAGGAATATGAGTTTTTCAGAAGCTTCTATATGGCTTGGGGAAGAAAAAAAAATGTTCCTCATGGCCAAGCTGGGCCTGGATTCAGGGCTATGGCTTCCTAACGGCTACTACCAAGCTCCCCACAGCTTTGATGTGAGGAGACATGAGTATCACCAAAAGTGGGGGCACTGGGCTGTTCACACCTGGTGCCTGAGATTCTGCTGCTGGGCCTGAGCTAAAGGTCTGTAGAAAACTTCCTACACAAAGTTGGGAAGTGCCCGGTGTTCAGTGCCTCAGGTTCTGTGAGTGACGTAGAGGTGCCTGCCTTGGGGCATCACCGATGAATGTGAGGCCCAGGGTCTCACACCATCGGCTTGTGGAGCACAGGATGGGCCAAGGCCACATGAGATGTGCAATGCCAAACCAGGTGTGCAAGAGAGAGCCTAAAGAGCGAGTGGGTGTTCTGCCAGACTTTAGAGACATGGTGAAAATGGGAGGTGAATCTTGAAAACCAGCCAAGTGGCAAAGTGCGTATGACAGGCAGGGCCACTGCTGGCTTCTAAGGAGGCCTTGGATTAATCGCCAGCCGACAGTGTCCTTGTCACTGTCTCTTTTCTCCGTGAGTCCGGATCCCTTTCATCTCTCGTCCCTCTCCTCCTCCTGCCTGGGTTTCCGGGAACAGCTGTTTCTTTCGCCTCGCAGGACTAACCAGCCCAGACAGTGCCGCGCGCAAGCTCTGTGGAGGACGGCTGATCTATTTTCCCCACATCCACACGCCACGACTAAATCTTTCCCTTTTGCTCTTTTCTGTGACAACCTTTGGCCTTTTTGCAGCGTGCGTGCCTCTGTGGGGCCTTGGTGCTCTGAGGAGACACTGAACTGGGCTAGGGCAAGAAAGCACTCGGGGGGCGGCTTACCCGGTGGTCATCGGCGGCGGCGGGCTGAGAGACAGCTGCAGCTCTGCCTGCCCGGTCATCTCTAGGGCCAGCTTGAATGGGGTGCTCACATTGCCCCTTAAAATCAGAAAAGGAGCAAAGTGCTCTCTCCCTCATGTTCAGGAATACTCTCCTCCCAAGATCGTTACTGTCAGCTGATTTCTGAGAAAGAGGCAACCCTACCTTCCACACACCCTGCTTTGAATGTATAAGGGAACAGGAAGCACATCTAACAATAAGCAAACTAGTACCTTAGATGCCAACAGGCCGTGTGTAGCAATCCATGTTGAAAGCAGGCTTATACAGGGACACTACCTGTACGTTACCCCTGGGCAAAGCTGAGTGTAAAGTCTAGGGTGGACGGATGCCCGACGCAGGTTCATACTTATGAACTGCAGCTTGCGCCCAGGGTTCAGGCTGCTCTCTCAGACCCACCCCTACTTTGTGTCCCTTCCCCACAGTGACTTGCTGACCACAAGGTACGAGGTGATCTTACAAGTTGGCTTGGGTCACACAGCCTCTTGACAATTGGCCCCAGCCTGTCCTGTATGAACCAGGGTCCAGCATGTGGATAAACTAGAGTTTATTGGCTAGGTTTTCAGTCTTGAATATTAGGAGACTGGGCTGAAGGAAGGGCTGGGCCGGAAGGGCCCTCTAACAGGGCGGGGAGAGAGCTCAGAGTACAAAAAGAGAGGAAGCCCTTGGGACTTAGATGCTGGCCAGAGATTTATTCATCCACCGAACTTCCTAAGGATTTTTGGATATGGAGGAGGAGAGGGGTCAAGCTCAAACTCAGTTCTCATACTTTAGCCGTGACCTCTTTAAGCAAGGCTACATCAGAGGGCTGAGACTCTCCCAAGGGGATGTGGTATTGAATTCATGGCTTCATGCATGTTCTCAGGACTCTGCTTCCTGGAATTCTTGCTTGGGATCATGGGGAACCTCAGTACGCTTAGGTCTGTGAGTGTGTGTCTGGACTGAAGTGCCTCTTCAGCCAACCCACGGCTTTGGAGGTGACTGGTGGATGGAGGCTCCTTCTGACTTAATTTTTCTTCAGCTACAAAAGAACCTTCTTTTCTTGGACACACCAGGTTTGGCCTTCTTCTTCCCAGTCTGAATTTACAGCCTTACTATAGTGGGGTCTAGATGGTTGCTATTTTTAGCCAATTTATATTAAAAAAAAAGCAAAGCAAAACAAAACAAAACAACCATGAGCCCAAGAATGATACATATCTGCGCAGATCTAACTTAGGATCGTTGAGAGCACTGTTATTGGGTTGTTACTATTTTATTTTCTTTTTTTGTAGACAGATATTTGTATGACAGGCTGCTGCAGCATCGTCATGCACAGTAGCTGAAGTGTCTGGAACATTCACATATCCTGAGTATAGGTTCTGTTCTGGTATTGTGTCTGATACCACAGGAATTAGGGGACCCGTGTCGCTCTCCGGTGGCAGAGACGATTCCTTTGTGAAGCTGACCTCACCCACCTGCTCACTGTAGTCTCTGCTTTAAGCCTTCCTCTGTGTCTCAGTCACAGGGCAGACAGGCCAAGACCGTTAGGCGTTGCATCACAGCAAACAGGAAAGGGATGGACACAGATCCCTAATGAGTGTTCTACGCCAAGTTCCTAAGATGCTGTCGGCATTCTGTCAGAGGCATCGGTGGGTTCAGTCTATCTAACGTTACTCTGTCCCGAGGCAGTATCTCGTTCCGTACCTCAGAACGTCCGGCACTCACTCTGGAACCTAAGCTGATCCCGAACTCTTTGAAGTTTTTACGTCTCAGCTTTCCTCATGCTGGGAAGACAGAAGAGATCCCCACAGCAGCTCGAGAGGCTCCTGGGTCCGGTCAGTCCTGTGTGAAGGACAATAGCATTGGCAGGGCCTGTTGCTCTCTTTCGGGTTCCTCCACACAGAAGCTGTGCCCTTGTGTCTAGAAGGTTCTTAACTTCCCTAGAGCTTGGCCCACTGGAGTGCCACTGTCCTGTGACGCTTCCTCCGCCTCACCCCTGGCTCCCACTCCAGCTCCAGACAAAATATGGAAGTCCTGTCCCAAGGAGTCTCTGTCACAATACAGCCCTACAGTCCAAAGAACGCACGTTTAACCCTAGATTGTGGGGATGGCTAAAACCGTTGGTGTTGTGGCCTCCACTTGCTGGAGAGCTGCTCTTCCTAGGCTCTGTGGGGACTTGGTGGCACTTCCCCACCCCCCACATAGAGTATCGACAAGCCTCTGAAAACGTGCAAGTCACAGGGAGTCACGAACTCCTCAGAGGCTCCTTGGGAAAGAGCTCAGAGCAAGCGGGCAGGTGGGGCTAGAGACTGGTCCATAGCTTATTTGGGACAGGAAGCCCAGGGAGGCTCAAGGAAACCGAGACAAGGAGAGAGTCTCCAGAAGGCGGAAATGCCAAGGGAAGAAGGAAGTGACTGGAGGGTGGCCCTGGGTTTTCTCCGGCGTCCAGGAACATTGTTTTGGAAGCAGACACACGACTTCCCTTTTGTATTCATTCCCATTGGGAGAGGGCTGCTGCCGCCTTCCCAGGTCCCTCTGTTTCTTAGCTCTTTTGGTTAAGGTCAAGTGTGTTGTCTGTTACCTCAGGTTCCGTTCTATGTAAGGAGCACTTGGTAAGGAGGACAGAGCTGCTGGCTTGGTTGGGAACCTGAATGAGACAGGGGTTGCTGTTAACAGAGGTGTCCAGCATGGACATGTGGTAGCTGTGGAAGGCCAGCTGCATGTCCGAAGTCACTGGGAATCCCTGGGCTCCAGGACAAACTGAGAGTCTGAGATCAACTTGCCCGTTACTATCATTGTCAGTAGAGAAGAAAAAAAAAAGGGGGGGGTGGCTTTTAGTAAATAAGCTGACAGAATGTTCCCGTTACATTCCCCCTACAACACTGGTCTCTGACCCACTGGTGTCTCTGATCATGTGATTCAAACATCTCAGGCAAGAGACCAAAGGGCAGAAAAGCTTGGTGGCATATTGAGGTCACGCAGGGCGTTCACAGGGGGCCTGTGGCATCGGGTGTATTGCCAAGGTCTGCTATGGAATTCTCTCTGGTCCGATCTAGTCTGTGTGCATGTGTGTCCACGTGAGCTGATTGTGCACGCTGGTGTCGCTCCCATTTGGATACCCTTAGTTTCCTCAAGCAGGTAAAAACACGGATCTGAAGCCGGGGAACACGCCTGCCCGCCCAATGGGCCTGCGTTTGCTTGGCTCTCTACGGGTCTCATCTCAAAGACTCTGTTCTTCCTCTGTGCCCTGGTGGCACCATCTGCCCTGTGGCTGGGGTATATGGAACTGCTAGGTTTGTGACACGCCAGCCCCCTCCAGCTGCAGCTGCTGGGATGATCGCCTGTGTTTGCTGGGCCTTCTAAGCCAGATGAGTGACTTAGGCCATGGCTGGTTCCTAACAGAACAGTCATGGATCAGGCGCTGTCTGCATCCAGCACAGTCTGGTCGTGTCCCCCAGCTCAAGCTCACTCCTCTGCAGCCTGTCAGAAGTCACGCCTCAACCCCGGTGAGCCCTTATTAAATTGCTTTAGAAATTAAGCTCAATCTGCACTCCCTAGAAGACTCCTGTGTAACAATGTGTGAAATGGAGGTTAATGCCCCTTGGCCATTGCCTCCGTTCTGATGTTGATGGTGGGAATGAGGAGAGCCAGTCTGGCATCAATGGCCACCGTCAGCTGCTATGGGGACATGAATCTCATGGACTCCTGTGGGAGTGAGAATGGCATCGCCCTGGTCTTCAGATAAGTAAGCGAGGTATGGAAATGGTGGCTGGTGTGTTCAAGGTCCTTTCTAAGTTGCTGAGCTCTTCTGTAGCCAGTTGTTGGACGTCTCCCACGAATGGACGTCTGTGACGTGAAAGCCCATGTGGAGGGACAGCCTTCATTTGGATCAGATGGGAAACTGTTCAGGTTCATAACTGAAACCTGACTTCTCCTTTCCAAATAGGTGGCAAGGATGTTGGGAAGCGTCCTGCTCCCCACCCCACACAGAGACCAGCATACTCTGGAATTTGTGTCTTCCAAGGAGTTGATTAGAGAGTGGGTAGATGACCTCTGAGGGAAAGGGCAGACACGGAGCCCCTGGGAGCAGCCTGCAGACTGCTTCACAGTAAGCCTGAGCAAGAGACAGACCATATATTGAAGTGGGAACTTAAGAGTTCTTTGGAAAGTCGGTTGTGTTGGATGGTGTTTTACTAAGGCAAACACGTGAAGGAACGTCTCATTGAACGGGACAGAGGAGAAGGGATGTTCTACTGAAACAAACAACGTGAAAAGACACATAATAAGGGATTCTTTGCTAACCACATACATGTACTGGCCTGTCTCATTTCGCATAGCTGAGCTCTATTTGTCCGGACTCTATACGGAGACATACATTAAAAATTTTGGTGGTGTGTCATGACTTCTTGTTGCTTCTGTGGACTCAGGCTGATTGGCAGAGTGATGTCAGTTGAGACAGACACACATGCTACAAGACACATGTTGAGGCAAGACCTGTGAGGACATACAACGTTTGGACTTGACAGACAGTGACCGGGGCTGAGCTAGGCTGGTTTATAGAGCTGGCTGTGCAATGCTGTGCTGTGCTGTGCAATGCTTGTGGGTCTCAAGTCCTCCCTGATCTTCGCTTCGCTGAGAGAGGCAGAGCTGAGAACTTCTCCTGGTGCTCCTGTTGGCCCTGGTCCCTCCTGCTGACTCAAGCTGTGGCCGAGGCCTGGCTGTCTCTGCTAGGTCATGCCACCGCTGCTGATTCCTGTTTGCCATCCCTTCTCTACCGAACCGGACTGCTGGTGTATCTGCGATGTGTTTGTGAGTGGACGGAGCTGCCGCTGCTGACCTGTGAACTGAACTGCTGATTTCCTGACAACGCAGATGGGAGTTGCTCCAAAGAACCATTTCTAAACAGGTCCACTTCCCCCATATCCTTTCTTTCCCACTACCTCTGGTGGGTGGTGGTCTAGTAGGGAGGTTAAGGCATTTAAGAACCATCATTGAATATAAGGTTTGAAAAAAATTCAAGATACAATACATGCCCGAGTGTCTGACATCACAGGCGATGCCTTCTGAGTCGGATGAAGAGAGATGTGCTAAAGAGATTTCAAGACATCTAAGTACAGTGTCTATATCACGTACTTAAGTCAATCCCTCACAGACATGTCCACAGGCCAGGCTGTTTTGGGCAGTTCCTCCGTTGAGACTCGTAAGAAAAGTCTCAGATGAGCACAGCTAGGTTGGACAATGGCTGAAGTCACTGGCCTGTGTGTTCTGAATTGAAACGCCTACAGCCAACATCAAACCCAAAGGAGTTTCAATATTTATTTCTCATACTTAAACATAAGGGGAACAGGCATGTGGCCCTGTCAGTCAGTAGAGCGCTTGCTAAGGATACTTGAAGCCTGGGGCCCATCCCCAGCTCCACATAAACTATGTATTGTGGTGTATGTGTGTAATCCCAGCACCTGTGAAGAGGCAGGGGGTCGGGAGTTCAAGGGCATCCTCACCTACAAAGCAAATTCAAGACCAGCCTGGACTACACGAGACCTGTTTATAAAACAAAAGCAAAAATAATACATTGTCACAATCTCTTGGCATGATCGTCCCTTTCAAACCACAAGGCTCAGAGAGGGTATAGAGTCTTTCCAATTCTATCTGTGGAATGAAAACTCGACTTTACACTCCCTGCACCTCTCCTTGCTGGTCAAAGGCGTTATCAGCTAGCTCTGAATTTATCTCGTGTCCCTGTGATAAGCAGAATTGGTATATTTATCTCTGGGCCCTTTGGTAGGAAGGGTATCAGCCACAACAGACACTGCCCAGAAATGGCAATATCAGGCAAGAATTGCACCTTAATCTACAATCTAACAGGCTCCATCTTCCATTAAGCTTGTATCCGCATTTTATTATATAGTCAAGCCAGTTATATATGGCTCATAGAGAAAATGCATTTTACGATCTTGTTAGAAGGAATGGTCTCACTGGGATCATTTTAAGCCAATAATTTCATACTTTCCTCCTCCGTCATACCTGGGACATTAGCTTATTAGCCACTCTGGTGTCAAGCCTAATGTGTTTTAAATACTTAAAACAAATTCCAGGCAACACGGGGCTGGAGACCGGATTTTCTGCCAGCACTGAGTGCTTTTGGTTACCGGGGGGAACCAGTCGTAGCAGACTGTGGGGGAAGGCTTGGCTGGCTGCTTCTGGTGCACAGGACCTTGGTTTCTCTAACAGGAGGGTGATCATGCCTGCTGGGCTACGGAAGTCCTGATGTCCTGTTGGGGCAACAGTGTTGAAGTGTCCCCTTGGCTCACCCTGCTGGTGCTGGCTCTATGGGATGTGGGTCGTCTGTGGGCCATAGGGACTGTGGTTGTAGGCTACTAGGGCCTCCTCGGAGGCAGCAAAGGTTCTGTGATGGGAGGAGATCCTACTTCCACAGGGTGAAGGAGTCACCAGGGACAGAAGCCTATTACAAATTTCTGAACCCGTGTTCACATGTATGCAAATGTGGTTGTGAATCCTCTACAACCTTCCATGTGTTACTTGCATGTGCTTGTGTATGTGTGCCTACAAGTGTGCCTATGCTTGTGTTTACGTGTATGTGAACATCCAGGCATCCATGCCAGGTGTCCTCAGACTCTGTTTACCTTATTTTATTTATTTATTTATTTGAGGTATGATCTCACCAATTTGACTAATTGGCTGACCAATGATCCTCAGGGATCTACTTGTTGTCTCTGCCCCTCACAGACATGCAGCCTGGTACTTGGCTCTTATGTGAGTGCCGAGAATCCAAAACCAGGCTCTCATGCTCATGCAGCAAGATCTCTAGAGCCATTTCCTAGCCCTCAAGTCGCGCGTGTGTGTGTGTGTGTGTGTGTGTGTGTGTACATGCGTGTGCGTGCGAGTGCATGTGTCACCTCTGTCAGTGTCACCTTATTTTGTTGAGACATGTCTCTCTCTGAATCCGAAGTTTGCAGCTTTGCCTAGGCTTGCTGGCCAGCAGGCTCCTAGGACCTGCCTGTCTCCAGTCCTCACCACTAGGGATGTATGTACACACAGCCTGACTTTTCAATGTACACTGAGGATGTGGGCTCAGAACCTCTTCCTTTCACAGGGAGCACTCTTACCGACTGAGCCACCCCTCCAGATCCTCTTTCAATCGTGAAACCCAGGTAACCCTGTAACCTTGGGCATTTCCACCCGCACCCCAGTTCCTCAATAGTGATTAATTATTTATTAATAAATGTCAAGGCCATAAGCTAGGCTTGTGCCCCTACCAGCTTGGAACTCGATTATATGGGTTCATTTATACTATTCCATGTCTACCACATGACATGAACCCATATAATTGAGTTCCAAGCTGGTAGGGGCACAATCCTGAATAGAGGTGTGACAACCCTGAACGTAGGTATTACAACTCTGAATATAGGTGTGACAATTCTGGATGTAGGTGTGACAACCTTGAATGTAGGTATGACAAGTCTGGATGTATATGTGACAACTCTGAACGTAGGTGTGACAACCCTGAATGTAGGTGTGACAACTCTGGATGTGGGTGTAACAACCCTGGATGTAGGTGTGACAACCCTGGATGTAGGTGTGACAACTCTAGACGTAGGCAGCACTGTTCCGTGGGCTGAAGCAAACTCAGTATGAGTCCTCGTCTCTCTGCTTCCTGATTGTGGGCACAATGTGCCCAGCTGCCTCAGACCCCTGCCACTGTCCCTTCGCTGCCTGGAGCAATGAATCAAAAGCAAACTACCTCATCAAGTAGCTTTGGCCAGATATTTCATCCAAGCAATGAGAAATGTAACAGGTTCACCCATCTTTTGTAACAACAGATATACCATCTTTTAAAGTTCCCACTTCTTAAGATTCTGTATCCATCTCCCTTTTCCATCCAGTGTGGTAGGTAGGATAACTACCCTAGCATGTCCATGTGCTAATCTTAAGGACTAGTGACGATGGTGTTTTGCTCCAAGGCCAGGAGACTCTGCATACGTATGTGCACTGTGGTTTCTGAAAGGAGATACCCCCAGGACTCTCCGGTTGGAGGGCTTTCTCTGGCTCAGGAAAGATAAGGTAGAAGACGTTGTGTGAGCCATGCTGGCTTTGGAGATGGAAGGAGGGAAGACACATCCTGAATGTGGGCAGCACTGTCCCGTGCAGTGGGGTCCTAGCTGAACTAAAAGGAAACATGGGGGAAGTCAGGTGGCTGCTGGTCCTGCTCCTCTCCCAGATTTCCTGCTCCTGCTCCACTGACACGAGGAGTCTCAGCCACCTGCTCCCAGCTCCATGAACTCTGCCATGTCTCCTCTCACGATGGCTACCATCCTCTCAAGCCATAGGCCACATTAAATCTTTCCTCTCAGACTTGCAGTCTGTCATGTATTCGGTCAGAACGAGTCACGAATGCAGATACCTAAGTGTGCATTCAACTCGCCGCACACTTCAGGTCTTCTTTGGCCCCCTTCTTCCTCTGTCAGCGAGCCATTGCCAAGAGAGGGGCCAGCTGGTACCTTTGCTCTCTCTCTCTGTCTGTGTACCCTCACCTCCTACTGCACAAGGTCATGTTCTCTTAGCTTCTGCCATACGGTGTGATCATTAACCTCATTTACGAGTTACCTGTGTCCACTCCTGGAATATCAGCTCATGTCTATTTTGCCAGATGCATTTTTGTCTATTTATCAGGCGATAACATCGTAGATGACAAACATCAGAATTCACACCAGTTCTCGTTACTGTTGAAATCGTTGAGCGTGTGGACCAGTCCGGTCTAGCACCGCAGCCTGCCAGTTCTATTTCTCAACTCGCTTTGCATACGAAGCCACCTGCTCTGGAACAGTCTGGTCCCAGCGTGTGAGGGACCGACTCATGGTGCTGTGATATTGAACACAGACAGATGGATCCAGGATTGCAGAGTGTAGTTTGTTGGGTACTCGCAGATCTCAAAGATGGCACAAGACCAGCGGGTCCTGGGGCTTTGTCGGAAGGACTGATGCGGCTTCACCCAGGGTGGAGCGCACCTACCTTGCTCAGAGCTCTCCCGCCCCCAGGGTGGGTTGCAAAGCTCCGAGTATCTCTTCCAGGGTTTCATGTTCAACCACATGAGGAAAAGTGACTGGAGTCACTCGGTAGTGGTAGGGGTACCTAAGGTGGAGGTTACCACTCGAGAGGGCTGCATTCATGTCTTTGAACCAGACAAGTACCTTCGACACACGGTTACATCCCAGACTCCTGCAGCCTTGCCTGTAATGCTCAGTAGATCTAATCCCATCCAGCCACAATGCACCTCATTGGACCAGGAGCAACCAGACCACCCTCCTGCAGTAAAGACTTGAGTGACTTTGCTTTATGGGGGACTTAATTCAGATGTGGCCTCCACCCTCATTTCTTGCTGTCCCTTCATCCTTACTTTCAGGGATTATCCCAGGTGCTCCCATGCGCACATCCCCCACCTCTTACGTGTGAGCTCTTGGCTGCTTGAGTAGAATCCAGTTCTACTAAACTGTTATTGGCCATGCCTATCCTCCTCCTTGTGTGGGATTCAGTGCAGCGCACCCCTTCACAGGTCCTCAATTTCCAAGGAAACAATTTTCCTAGGTGCCCACTGGCTTTCCCATCCCATCCTCTCTCCCTCCCCATCTCCCCCATGTGGTAAAGCCCCCATGTGGTAACTATGCATTCTTTCATCAGCTCACAAGGTCCTCAGGGCCACGGAACTCACAGTACAGGAACAACGGGGGCACCAGGCGGCCACCTGACCCCTAGCGGGGGCTCGCTAGACACCTGCCGAGTGAGTGAACTGGGTTCCATGCCTCTGTGAGTGGAGGCCAAGCTGTTGGGCTAGCAGGCAAGACTTCTGCCAGTATCGATTTGCAGGCAGGAGGCTACGTGTAAATGCATTTCGCTGTTCTGCCTTAGGACCCAATTTCTGAAAATTAGATTTTAAATGTCGTATCCTCCTTGCTCACTCCATGTGCTTCCAGACAACCAAGGCATAATGCAAAATGAAAGGCGTGGAAAATGGACCCATTTAGTGTACTCCATTTGAAATCTGTTAGGCTATTTTTAAATTCTCATGAACCTTGTGCTCCTGAGGGTGGGCAGGAGAGGAAAAGAAGGATGGGAGGAGGGAGGGGAGGAGGGAGGGGAGGAGGGAGGGGAGGAGGGAGGGGGAGAGGAGGGGAGGGGGAGAGGAGGAAGAGGAAGAGAGGGGAGGAAGGAAAGGAGGAGGGAGGGGAGGAGGGAGGGGAAAGGGAAGAGGAAGAGAGAGGGGGAGGAGGGAAAGGAGGATGGAAAGGAAGAGGGAGGGGAGAATGGAGGGGAGGAGGGAGAGGAGGAGGGAAGGAAGGAGGGAGAGGAGGAGGGAAGGAAGGAGGAAGCTGGCTGTAGCTAGTGAGATACTGCAGATTGCTGCGTGCTGTTCAGTTTCCATTTTAGAAGAATCCCAAATGTGATTTCTGAATTGAGAGACTGAAATGAGATTCTGCCTGAATTGCTGCTCCCTTCCACTCTTGCTGTTGGGACCACTGGCTGCTTGTGTGCAATGCGCTGAGCACGCTAGCCTCCATCCTGCCTCCCAACTGATCTGCTCCTCTGGCTCTGCCATAGGTGGGAAGCAGGTTCAGACAGGGCCATCGGAGAGGTACACAGAACTTGACTCACTTGGGGTGTGATCTTTTTAAGGTATATGTGGAATATTTTATCAGTTTACTCTCTCTCTCTCTCTCTCTCTCTCTCTCTCTCTCTCTCTCTNCTCTCTCTCTCTCTCTCTCTCTCTCTCTCTCTCTCTCTCTGTGTGTGTGTGTGTGTGTGTGTGTGTGTATCTGGGTGATGTATGTCTTTGTGTGAGTATATGTATATGTGTGTGCATGTGTGTATTTGGGTGATGTATGTATGTCTTTGTGTGAGTACACGTGTCTGAATGTGTGAGTGTGTGTATATGTAAGTGCATGTGTGCATATCTGTGTGTTTGTGTATCTGGGTGCTATATGTATGTCTTCATGTGAATATTTGTGTTTCTGCATGTGTGTGTCTGCACATGTGTGTATGTGTGTATGTGTGTGTGTGTGTGTGTGCCTATGTGTGTATGTTGACATCAGATATCTTCTTCAGTCATCCCTCACCATTTTTCTTTTTGTGAGACAGCATCTATCATGGAACTTGGAGCTCACCAGCTAGGCCAGACCGGATGTCCAGTGCACCCAGGGACCTGCGTGTTCCCATGCTTGCACGACAGACACTTCACTCATTAGGGTCAGTGTCACGGCCCCCAGTCTTTGCGTTTCGCTATAACGTGTAAGTGAAACTCATAGGTGTTGTAACTGTACTTTTGGAGGTTTTCTTATTCACATTCCTGAACATTGTAGGGTGAGAGGCTGTGAGCCCGCCGTCCATGTGACCTGGAGCAGGTGGCATCCAGCGGCTGGGAGGGGCAAGGTTTCTCTTAGGATCTCTGCTTCTCTTGTCATTTTCTCACCTTCTCCTTGGCTGGAGGGATCTCTTCTCTGTGGAGGGGGCTCAGGCTGACTCCTTTGCTCTTTCCACAGCCTGGCAGAGGTGGGGAAGGGCTGTGCATCTTACACATAAAGAAGATTGATTCTGATTTCTGAATATCTGTAAAGCAACAACGTGATGGCCACTCTGTTGCTGTGAGTACCTGTGTGCGGATGAAGAAGAGCGGCCCACTTGATTCTCGGTTTTGGAGGCTGGGAGTTCAAGATTGAGCATCCCACATGTTCAGCCATTAGTGAGAACTTGGTGGCCCATGGCTTCTCAATGACAAGAGTCCCTGGGAAAGAGATTGCATTTGGGGAACAGAAGGATGCCAGAGAGGGACTGAGGGACCAGGTTGCTATTTATAACTCATCTTTCTTGGAAGAACAAACTCTGGGTTGTCACACTCACTCTCAGAGATCAGAAATACTCCCATCCAAGGGCAGCAATGTCAACACCCCAGACCGTGGGCATAGTTTCCGACACACACATTCCAGGCAAGAGGGCAATGGCTTGCACTGTGCTGTCTGATGACTCTCTTTGACTCCTGTCATACCTTGCCCTGTGCTCCCCTTCCATCTAGTTTTGGGTGCACAATTGACAACCCCCCCCACACACACATCTGTGGTTTCTGTATCCATTGATTCAAACAACTTTGGGTGAAAGAGAATTCTTTTTAATTAATTAATTAATTAATTAATTAATTTTACACTCCATATTTTATTCCCTCCCCACCCCCACCCCCACCCCCACCCTATCCACCCTCTGATAGTTCCACATCCCATACCTCCTCCCTACCCCTGTCTCCACGTGGATGTCCACACCCTCCACCCCACCTGACCTCTAACCTCCCTGGGGCCTCCAGTCTCTAGAGGGTTAGGTGCTTCTCTTAATGAACATAGACCCGAAGTCCTCTGCTGTAAGCGTGTTGGGGGCCTCAAATCAGCTGGTATGTGCTGCCCATTTAGTGGTCCAGTGCCTGAGAGATCTCGGGGGTCCAGATTGAGACTGCTGGTCTTCCCACAGAGTAGCCCTTTTCCTCAGCTTCTTTCAGCCTTTCCCTAATTCAACAACAGGGGCCAGCTGCTTCGGTCCATTGGTTGGGTGCAAATATCTGCATCCAGGACTTTCCCTTTGTTCTTATTCCTTATACAACACGGCAAAACTTCGATCTCCATGGCAGGAACACTGCGTTGGGGATGAAGTCAAGCAGAGCTGGTTTAAAGCAGAGGGAAGATGCGTGTTAGGTGCTAGGTGTAGAAATATCTCCACTTCACCTGAGTCTCCACCGTCCCTGAGGAGTCATGGAGGCGTCCTGCTGCAGATACCAAAGGGCGGATGCAGTCTAAGCTGAGGTAGCTGCACGCTCTTGCCTTGTCTGCTCTGGGCCTTGTTTTCCCAGGACCGGTGTCAGTCTGTCTGTCTGAGTTCCTTTGTCTTTCATCCATTGCTGGTGGTTTTATAACCCAGAGTCTGGGCTGGTGTCTGTTTCCTTGGCTGATTCAGCTCTCTTTGACTACATCCTCTTATGATTCCCCGTGGAAGCATCGTGTCTGGTTTGTGTTCAGTGAGGTTGTGATTCTTAGCAGCAAAAGCACACAGTGCCGAGCTATAGTTTGATACCAGTGAGAATGGTGTGCTAGCCTGCGGGTGGCATTTGGCACACCACTGGAGGATGCAGAATCGGATGCTTGTACTTCCTCAGGCCCCAGGACTATGCTCAGGGCTGGGGCTTCAATAGAGAATTCATGTTCCTGTTATGATGGGAATGCTCTGAGTAACTAACTGTCTTAAATATTTTTATTGTTGTGAGCAGACACCATGACCAAGGCAACTCTTACAAAGGACAACATTTCATTAGGGCTGGCTTACACTTTCAGAGGTTCAGTTCATTATCATCATGGTGGGAAGCATGGCAGCATCCAGGCAGACATGGTACTGGAGGAGCTGAGTTCTAGCTATGTCTGCATGCAGCAGAAGGAGACGGTGTGCCACACTGGACGAAGCTTGAACACGTATAAGACCTCAGAGACCACCCCTACAGTGACATACTTCCCACAGACCACAGAGTGGTGTGACTGTGGTCCTCCTGCTAGGAGGACAGCAGGATTTCCCCGCAGTGAGTTAGAATTCCTCAGTGAAACCCGCTGCTGTGCTTCTTGGCAGCTGGGCAGTGACCCCCCACACGCATGGCAAAGGCTGGGCTTTGGTAGATCGCTGAGCTGCGGTGGAATTTCTTCATTCTCTCCTCCGAATGAACGGGGCTCCCCTGGGCCTTAAATCCCTATCCTCAAAGGGATTTAGAGCAGCACTGTGAGAATTCAACGCTGCGACGATGCACAGGAATTGTCCCGCCAGCGCCCAGGGTGGGCTTGCTTTCTCTAGCCTAAGAGGATCAAACGAGGATTTGTTTTTTCACAGCAAATATTTTAAAGATGGTTTTCCATTTCAAAAGAAAGGTGCAGATTGCATGCCTTGATCTGTCTGGCAAAAGGGAGTGAAGAGGATGATATCTGTGTGTGCACACCCCTGCATGCTCACACAGCACATACGAGCATGCATGTACACATGCCAGCATACGGGTGCATTACATGAGTACAAGCATGCTTGCAAACTTACAAGCATCCAAGCACATACGTGTATATGAAGCGCCCATGTCCGTGTGTAAGCACGTGAGCATGTATGCATGTGGTCATGCCTGCGCATGCATATGTATGGACACATGCGTGCATCCATACACTTGTTGACAGAAGAAAGGGAACCAGAGAGTTTATTTTCTCACACATATGTTGCTAGGTAAGGGAAATAAATCAGCATTGTAAGCAACATTGAAAATACCGTAAATTAATCTCTAGGTCACATTTTCTCTGCATTTAAACGCGCTGTGAAGCAGAAAAGCAGTCCCTGGAACCTGCTGCTGTCAGCAGGGATGGAGGACAGGCCAGCCGCTCTTTCCATCAAGGGAACATTTGGCGAGGATGCACGTCGGGCTGGAAGGGAGGCTGCTTATTGCTGAGAACGTTAGCGTTTCTGACCTGCTCCACGCTCTGTGAGCGGTTGGCTTTGGTTTTGTCCTTGGCTCCTGCTGACATCAGGCCGTGTGCTCTAAGGACGTCAGGAGATGGCTTGGAGGAAACTTGGGTGGATCTGGGAAAGTGGGGATCACCAGGACATGTGACATCCAATTAGCTGGTGACAAACTTGGCAGGTGGAGCTCAGGCTTTATCCCTGCACAGCCGAAGCTCACAGCAGCTCCCTGACCTCCAGAGCCTCCTTTCCTTCCTGCTCTCCCCTTCCACCTCTGCTGTGAGCATCAGAAGGTCGGTATTGTCTTCAGGTGTACACTGGGCTCAGGGACGGTCTGGCGCATGGGAGCTCCACCAAATAATCGCAATGCAGGCTCGGGGAAAATGACTCAGAGATTAGAGGGAAGGTGAAGTGAACTGACAATGTCCAGCATTCATGGATGAAAATCTTACACGGTTTTTGCCATGGCTGCTCTAAACTACCCATGCCCACTCAGGCACCAGGAAAATCCTCCAAGACCTCTCTCTGAGGTCCCGTCCTCCAAGTCTCTTTTATCCCCCTCTGAGGTAAACCTTAGGCTTCACCTCCTTGCCTGAGGAACCCAGAAGGTCTGCTGCCTGGAGTGGCTCTCTCTGTGGCTCACTTTTGCTTCAAGGTCACCCTGTGATGGCGGCTCCCATAACTGGTTTGCTTTGCTTTCTTTTTCTTTTGGGACACCGTTTTTTTATTCTGTGAACATTCCATACACGTATACAAATATGTACATGGATGTATATATGGCTCATAGCCATCCACTTCTGTTTCCATTCATCACACCTGTTTCCATGGGTGCTCTGATTCTCAATTTCGTCCAGTTTCATGTCTTCTTATTTTATTAATAACTCCCCAAGTCCAGCTAGCTCCACCCATCTGTAGTTGAATATGTGGCCTTCTACTGCAGCATAAGCAAGCTACCAGTGACCATATCCTCAAAGGGGGGTAACTTTCCTTACCCTCCTCCCTCAATATTGATCAACTTGCCACAGCTCCTCCAATCTGGCAGGGCCTCCAAGGCCTCCCCACCATACAGGAATTTTGTCTGGCTTGATCTTGTGCGTGTCTTGGGTAGATAACAGTAGCTATTCCAAGTTGATGTGTTACAACAGTCAGCTGTATCCAGAAATCAGTACCTCACAGGTCCCTTCCCCATCTTACCTTCTTTCTACCTTCTCTTCTGTGGAATTGATGACCCATCCACAGCTGATCACTCAGCGTTATCTCTGCACTTGGGCCAGTTCTGAGCAGCCTGGCTTTCTTGAGCCCAGTGTGATATGGTATCCATGGTACCAACATAGGATCTTGTATGGCAGCAGTGTAAGCTGGAACTCCAAAGAGAAGCCCTTTCTGTTAGCACATCTTCATTCTCTGGGACCCACAGCCAACCTTTGTCCTTTCTCTCTGCAAATCCCTTCACTAGAGGAACAGACCGGGGAGCCTGAGGGTAGCAGCCCACAATCTGAACAATGGCTTGCAACGTTCAGTGACTGCTTGGTGATACTTCTGGCCCAGGAGACTCTCTATAAGGAATATCTAGCAACCCTGGAGGGTGATAAGCTTCCAGCTTCAGGGTTCTCTCTCAGGAGCCCCTATCTGGCCAGAACCACCATATACCATTGCAGTATTCACTCTGTAGGCTGTGTGACTACAGGCAGGACACACACAGCCTGGAAGAATGAACCAAGATGTATATGAATGTTAAAACATAGAGGCTTGGAGATGGCCCGTGGTGGCACTGACCTCCTGCCTTTGAGTGTGATATTAGATGCGTGTAGAGTGGCTTTGTAGAAAGGACTCTCCCAGCTCTCAAGGCCCTGTGCAGTCATGTTCTGTCTCATGTGTCAAGACAGAGCTCCTTCTGGATCGTCTCCCTCAACTTCCGCCATCCCCGGGGCTTCTTGCTGGGATCACACTGCATTTTTGCACAGGGTTTAATTTTCCAAACAAACTTGGAGGCTGGTGAGCGCCTTGGATATCTGAAATTTGTCAGGATTCCAGTTTTTCTTCGTTTTTTTTTTTTGTTTTTTTTTTTTTACCTTCCTTCTGATTTTTTTTTTCCAAATGAAAGTTAATTTTTTGGTTACATTGGTGCTTGAGTGTTGATCTTTGAAATCTGATAACTTACTTTTGCACAAATAGGCCAAGCATTACTTCTGTTAGTGTGTGTGTGTGTGTGTGTGTGTGTGTGTATGTTTGCATCCAAAGAAAATGTCTTTCAGCTTCTAAAAATGTACTCACATGTACACAGCACACACATATATATATACACAGGGAAACATACACATAAAATAAAAACAAGTATTTTTTAGAAAATGTAATAAGAGTTGACTATAGTGGTGTATGGCTTTAATCCCAGCACTCAGGAGGCAGAGGCAGGAAGATCTCTAAGAGTTTGAGGCCACCCTGGTTATAGAGCAAGTTCCAGGCTATCTAGGCATCTACATAGTGGGACCTATAAAGAAAAATGTAGCTAGGGGGTGGCACACCTTTGATACCAGCACTCAGAAGGCAGAGGCAGGCAGATCTCTGAGTTTGAGATAGTGAGTTCAGGACAGCCAGAGCTATACAGAAATCCTGTCTTAAAAAGAAAAGAAAAGAAAAGAAAAGAAAAGAAAAGAAAAGAAAAGAAAAGAATAGGAAGGAAGGAAGGAAGGAAGAAAGAGAAAGAAAGAAAGAAAGAAAGAAAGAAAGAAAGAAAGAAAGAAAGAAAGAAAGAAAGAAAGAAAGAAAGAAAGAAAGAAAAAAGCAAATAGACCAGCATGTGAGCAAGTTAGCCTGGCCCCTCTGGGTCCCTTGATGCTAGATCCTTTTTATACTTAAGTAGCACCAAGTACAGGGAGCTAGGGAGATGGCTCAGTAGGTGAATTACCTGCTGAGAATATAGGAAGACCAGAGTTCAACACCAGCACTCATTTAAAAGCTGGGTGGCATGGTGGCACATGCTTGCCATCCCAGCGCTGGAAAGTCAGAATCCCCGAGGCTCACTGGAGAACAGGCCAGTAAAATCAGTAAACTCTGGGCTCAGGGAAGGACCCAGTCTCAAAAAGTAAGATGGAGAGTGACACATGATGGCTACCTCTGGCTTCTTCACACACACATGCACACACATGCACACACATGCATGCACATACACATGTACAAACATATGCCCACATGCATACACACATACATACATGCACAATGCACATACACATAGACACATACATATGCATGCACATGCACATGTACACATAACACACATATGTGCACGTACATGCACATACACATATACACAACAAGTACATGAACGCACATATGCACACACGAATAATACTATATACAGTGCCTTACATGAAATGAATCCTGGGTTAAACACCTTTAGCAACAACCTATGGTTGTGGCATGTATTCTGCTAAATATTTTCACAAATTTACCATATTCAATCATCAATTAGCTTCCACTTAATTTGGAGTCATTAAACTAATTATTTGAATTCCATTCTAATAGTAGCATAATCTGAATGTTGGATTCAGTTGGCAAGCATGGATGACTGCTTCATGCCTCTCCCCCATAAGGGCCTGAAGGCCCATGGCTGTTCTCTTTGGCATCTCCTGAGCACCCTCCCTTGTTCTGGGGATCACCAGTCCCTCAGAGGTACCTCTTTCTCTGGCAGACTCAGGATGGATGAGCAGGGGCGTGAGAAGAGAAGGCCCTTGTTCTCAGTCAGCGTGTTGGTGGTTGTGCTATCTTGCAAGTTAGAAGTCCACACTCTGGCCTGATTTAAGGGCTGTGAACTGATTCTGTACCTATTGCAAGGTGCTCTTAGACTGCCTGGCTCAGTGTGGTGGGGTTCGGTATGGTGGTGGCCGGTGCTCAGGGTCAGGAAACTCTTATCCCAACAGCCATCTGCCCTGATGTCAGCCTTCAGGCAAGCTGGAAAGCACAGGAAGCAGTTTGACCATCCCAGGGAAAGTCATCAGGCTATGAGGCCACAGAAGCTAGGTAATCAGGGAAAAGGGGTTTTTTTCATGTTTTTATGTAATAGCTTCTGAAAATTTCGTACAGTGTATTTTGATCATATCCGTCCTTGTTTTGCCCAGAGCCACCTCCCAGACAATTTTATTTTGACTCATGGTTTCAGAGAGAAAATTCCATCATGATAGGACAGGCATGGCTATTGTAGACACAGAGGTGGCTGTGTCTACAGTCATCCTGATCCTCATGGGGCAGGGGTGGGGGTGGGGGTGGGGCAGTGGGGAGGTCAGAGGGGTATGGCTGTGTCCATAATCATCTTGGTCAGGCTGAAGCAAAAGCAGTTAGTAATTTCAAGGCCCATCTTTGGCAACATACTTGCCTTTGTGAACATTCTGTAGCAACTTACTTCCTTTTGAGGACACTCTGTAGCAGTGTGAGCATAGGGGTCAGATCCTCAGGTTTTGGTGAATCAGGAAGAAGACAGCTTGGGGTAGAGCTAGAAGCAGATACCATTGGCAGAGCTGGCCCCAGGGACCCACTCCTGATAGCTGGAGACCAAGCATTCAGACAGTGTCCCTCTGGAGGACATTTCACATTTAAATCTTAATATTGAGTCTAGCACTTAGTATCTAATTTATTTAACAAAGTATTAGTTTAAAAGCCCAGATTGTTTATAAACAATGAGTACATACCAGTTTTCATTAATAGAGGCTATCTGTTTTTTGAAGGGAGGTGTTGTCATGCACAGTGATGGGCTGACAGTGACAGTATCAAGCCAGGGTGGCCCAATGTCATTACCTGTGCCTGCTTCCAGCTGCAGAGACAACTGGAGCCTCTGCACCCTTCCAGCACATGGCTCCAGCAGCCACTTGGATGGGCTCCCGGGTCTTACAAACACAGCATGCTGTTATTATTAGACCCTTGACCAACGATCCTTTGTTTTCAGCTTTTAAATGAGCATTTGTGGTTGTCTCTCAGTTTGGGCTACAGCTGTGCTCACATTGGGTTTTTTCTTGCAGAAACACGCGTGAAGGCAAACACTGTGAAGTACATGGAAATATTGGAGGGTCAGCTGAGCAGGTAAGGCAGGGGGGGGCGGGTTCCTGCCCTATAGACTCTAGGTATATCTGCTTGTTTTATTAGAATTCAGTGAAGGCAAGGGAAGGAGCCAGTCAATCTTTAAAATACATTAACAAAGAAAGCAGAAAAACACCCAGCATCCCCAGGGGAAGGAGCAGGTGCTGTTCCAACATCTCCTAGCCCAGGCTTCCCTTTGACAAAGCAAATAGATTAGAATGTTTCAAAGCATCTTGGCGAGAACACAGGGCAGTTCTCACATCTCTGAATAAGAAAAGCCTCTTTGGGATACTGAGCTAAGAATTCATGCTGCGGTCTGCCTTTGCTTTCCACGCAGTTGCTGAAGGGGTCTTAAGGACTGTGAACCAGTTTACACACAGAACAATGCAGGAATCTGCATTGTCGGTTCTGTTTTGAATCCCGAATCAAAACCAGCATGAAAATTCCTGGTTACTTTTTTTTTTTTTTTTTTTTTTTTAATATAAACCCAATTAGGAATTCAGATAGGGGAAGCATTAGGGACTCCGCAGCACGTCAAGCTGTTTCTGGTTTGCTGGGATGTCTACTTCTGGAAATAAACCCCAGCCAGCGGGATCTGGTCCTAATTAAGGGAACAAGTTCCACAATGTAGTCTGTGCCTTTCTTCCCTGGCAGCCAGTTTGGTTTTATGGAAACATCTTGCTACTATTTTGGAAATTGCTAAGTGGCTCTGGAATAGATTTGCCTTAAACCTTTGTCTGCCAGGACAGTGCCAAGGCCTCTCCCTTCAGGGTGCTGAGGTACGGGATTAGCCTCAGGTTGGAAGCCAAGTCCTTCCACCTACCAACTGACCTTGCTGCCCCTAGACTTGGGGAAAGCCCTGTCAGAGCTGGCCACCATGGACTGAGTGACAGGAGTCTAGGCAGTAAGCTCAGGGGCTTGGATCCGAGGCTGGCTTTCCTGCCATGTACTGGCGGGAGCGTTCTGACATGCCTCTCTCCATCTTATTCCTGATACCCTCTTTTTCAGGCATGCGGGCCACCTGAGGTGTGACTTAGAGTCATCTTAGACTCTTGGACAGACCTCTGAGGGCCCATGCTGAGGTATCCCTTCCCCCTGAGGTACCAGCCTTATGACGGATGTAGTACAGAATAGAATGTTTATTTAGGGTGTGATGTGGGGAGTTGAGGGAATAGAGACAGAGAAAGGCAGAGAGGGAAAGAGGACCATCTTAGGACTCTGGGAGAATAAGTACTGGCAGCCAGACACCTCCCCAACTGCAGTCTTGCACCTAAAACCTACTAATCCTCAGGAAGAATTGGCCATCTTTCGCCCTATTTTTTTTTTTTTATTTTCTCTTCCTTTATATGGGTTGATTCTTCTATATCGAGATATAGATACATAAATGGATATAGATATATAGGTATATAGATTAGATATATAGATGTATAGGTGTATAGTATATAGACATATAGGTATATAGATATATAGCCCAGACCTATTTGCCTTGGCATCCCATCTTTGTGACTCACAGTAGACTATTACAAACCATAACAAAGTCACTCCAAGGAGCCCCTCCCACTCACCATCCCCTTCAGGCTGTTACAGAGGTAACAGAAAACATGGATGTGTTGATTTAGCTCTTTCCCCTCAGGGCTGAATTTGGCTTTGGTTTCCATCTTCTCAGTTGTCACCTCTTCTCTGTTAGCCTCCTGGGCGACTCAGAGGAGGGATTAGAGAATTCCTACTTTCCGCCTGCAGTTTCTTTGAGAGTCTCTTTCTGCAGCCTAAGTGGGCCTTGAACCCAGGCCCTCTCACTTCAGGTTCCCAGGGCTGAGATTACAGGTGTCCACCACAACTTTTCTTGGCTCAGAGGTTTTTACTATGGTGCAAGAATGACAGCTCTGTTGGTAAAGTGGTGGCTTTGGACCCCCGAGGGCCTGTGTTTGATCCCTAGAATACAGGCTGAACAAGCGGGCCCGCAGTGATGATGTGCACTTGTAACTTTCTACTAGGCCAGCAGAGACAGGTGAATCCTGGGGGTCACTGGCCAGCCAGCCTAGACTAATTAGGGAGTTCCCAGCCAGTGAGACATATACACTAAACTCAAAAGAAAAAACAAAAACAAAAACAAGACAAAAGAAACCAGAAGATGATGGTACCCAGTGACTGACACAGAAGTCTCCCACTCTCTCCCTCCCTCCCCCATCCCTCGCTCCTCTCTCTACCCCTCTTCCCCCTCCCCCTCCTCCCTCTCTCCCTCTCTCCCTCCTTCTCCCTCCATCTCCCCCACTCTTCTTCTCTATCCCTCGTCCCTTTGTAGGTGAAGTACATGTATTACAACAATCTCATGTCTTATGCCTGTAACCACCGCGAAGGAGGAGAAAATCCTCATGTCCAGTGCAAACCCAGCACCTCAGGCTGACAGGGGCCAGGCCTCGCCTGCCCGCACCCAGGACGTGTACACTGGTTTCGTATATACCCACGGAGCCCATTGTGTCCATGGTTGGAGAGGAACATCCTCTATCTTTCTAGACGCTCCCAGCTCTCTGTGGGCTCTGTTTTCCTGGACTTGAATCTGAAGCGGTTGCATCAATGCAGTTTAGTGGCTGCTGGTTTATTTTTGTGTCCTTGAGCTCTACTTCAGTTCTCAAGTGTTTGCTTGAGGGTGAGTCAGACGTTCACCATCAAAGCAGAAAAGATGCTGGCGGGCAGGCAGGCTTCGTCTCTGCATGTGAGGGTGCTCTGAGACCCCTGTGTGTGGCTCTGGCCCACGGTGGGAAGGAGCACTCAGGAACTCAGGTGTCTTATCTCTAATTTATTTTGAATTAAGAGTGTGATAACCTTTTTCTAAAGGAGATCTGGTTCTTAAAAAACAATGTAATGTTTACCTATTAATTATCTGGAGGTTTTGTGGGGGACACCCTCACAGGCCATGGTAGACAGGTAGGTTACTCAGCTAACGTCCCAGAGGGCTTCAAGAGAGCTGAGCGGGCCAGAGAAAGGCATGGAGTATCTCCCAGGGCTCCCAGACACGCCTCTCAGCCTATTCACACCAACAGTCTGCCTTCCAGCTGGGAGCCAGGGGTGGGTGGGAGAAGTCATTCAGAATGGGAGTTATAGGGCCTGGTAGCGCCCGGAGACTCCGAGTCATCACCCACTACCAGAAGCAAGGGTTCCCTGCAGGCTGCCTGCTCTCTGCTGACAAGAGTCCTCAGGACAATTCAGAGAGAGAGAGACAGAGAGAGAGACAGAGACAGAGACAGAGACAGACAGAGACAGAGATCAGAAAACCTCCAAGCATACTGGGTCTGCTTCCATCCTTAAAGGAGGTGACTCCAATGTGTACCCTCAAATCCAAATCCAGGGTCAGGGTGGGAGTGTTATTCAGGGATGGAATATATACATACATACATACATACATACATACATACATACATACATACACACACAGAGAGAGAGAGAGAGAGAGAGAGAGAGAGAGAGAGAGAGAGAGAGA